>NC_133189.1:42442500-42445000 GCF_049306965.1 Danio rerio | reverse complement strand
GGATGTGTATTACTGACATGGCTCTTACTAGTTGGCCTCTGTTATACTCAACCACATAAACCTCAGTCATATCCGGGTCACGGCACCAATTTAAACCCTCATGTTCTGCACAAACCACTCTGAGCAGGATTTAAACCATACATAATTCCTAGTGTAAGTCACTAATGACCCTCTCGAAGCCAGAAGACTCAAACAGCTCCTACTATCTGGCCTGTATTACACAAATAATTAAATGTTTCAGAAATACAGGATGTCATACATTAGGTAAGCACACTGAATAAATGCATTTCAGATGGGGTAGACTTAAGGGGCCTTGACCAAGGTCTTTGGAGTGAGAACATCTTGGTTTGTGAACAAATCCATTTTTTTTAACTGGTTGGAATACACATAACCCATCTAAACTTTACTTTACAATGACGGGCTAGTGTAAAACTTAATTCAGGCTAGATTAAAAAGCTTACAAATGCACAGCTAGTGTCAATCAGCACTACATACTAAAGTTTGCATGCTCTCCTGAACTCACAGTATATGAAATCCAGTTTCTCTTCAAAGGAAACAACGCAAGGTAGCCAAGGCACAGGGCACAAAGAATCCCATATCCTCTGTAGCTCTTCTGTATTTTTGTCTTTTTTTCTTTCTTCTCCTCCACTAAGGAAAAAAGTGTGAACAGAATCAAGGGCTTTCAATATTTAAGGTGAAATATAGCGAGTGTGTATGCAAGTGTGTGTGCTTCCGAACTTGTTTGATTCATTATTAAACACAATCCATTTTTCTCTCTGCTACTGATAGTGGGCAAAGCTCCCAGCTTTAATTCCCTTGCATTGCAGATTAGAAGCTGAATAACAATAGAAACGAGTGAGAGAGGGTGCAAGAAAGTGAGTGCACAATGCCATTATTACTTTTTCTTTTTTCCCCCACTTCAATACCACTCTGTATCTCAACTGACAGGAAGTACGGTGCTAAAGTTTTGCCACTGAGAGATGGGAACCTACTATCATCTTATCTCTCAGGTCGACACAACACATGATGTTTTCTGGCTCCCAGTGGCATATTATCGAGGATTATTGACTACTGAGGACAGGTCAGTGTTATGATACTCTCAACTTGGTTTTGAGGGCTTATAAGGTAAAGAATGTGCTGAAACTACTTTTGGAATCACTAATTACATTGTGATTATAGGGAAAAAAATAACTAAGATAGACTCACAAAGGCACAGAGGCTCTAACAAGCAAATATGCAAGACTTGCACACTCTCTTTGCAACATTACAGCTGTCCGAGTGACACTTTGTCTGCAAGTTGCACAAACATGAATAAAAGCTTTGTGTCTGACTGCTATCCCTCGCTCTAGAAACCTTAAGGAAAGAGCTTTGATTTTAAATGTAAATTAAAGTCATTTTCTTCTTGAGGGAACCCCTAAAGTCAAATACAGTAGCTCACTCCACTGCTGATAAAGGGCAGAATGAGCATAAATATGCATTGCATAAGACCTTAAAGGCTTCATATCATGAAATGCCTTGAGAGGGTGAACAACGCTGGATGTTTCATATACAAGTGAGAAACATATACAAGAGGAAAAATGCTTTAAAGAAGTTGAAATGTCAAAACTGTTCACAACAGGAAATGTTTCTTGAGTGAATTAGCATATTAGAGTAGTTTCTAAAGGATCGTGCAACACTAAAGGCTGGAATAAAGGCTTCTGATAATTCATTGCCATCATAGGAATACATTTGAATGAATTAGATGTTCAAATATATTCACAAAATCGTTATTTTAATTTGTAATAATATTTCACTTTTATTCAGCTGTTTTTTTAAGTACCACGTAATCTATTTGACAGAATTTTCTGGGTAAAAGAAATGCTACAGGGTGCTATAATGCCACCAAATTTGTTCAAACATATACAGGGACACGTTATCAACAGATAAAGAATTGTTTTCAAAATGTTGTTCGTGTGGCACCAAAAAATGCCACAAAACAACTTACAGTTGAAGTCAGAATTATTAGCCCCCCTTTTTTTTCCTCAATTACTGTTTAACGGAAAGCAGATTTTTTTTCAACACATTTTTAAACATAGTTTTAATAACTCATTTCTAATAATGGTTTTAATTTATATTGGCCATAATGACAGTAAATAATATTTTACTAGATATTTTTTCAAGACACTTCTACACAGTAACATTACATTTAAAGACTTAAATAGGTAATTAAGTTTACTAGGCAGGTTAGGGTAATTAGGCAAGTCATTGCAAATCGTTGGTTCCGTAGATTATAAGAAAAAAAATCTAGCTAAAAGGGGCTAATACTTTTGTCCTTAAAATGGTGTTTAAAAATTAAAAACTGCTTTTATCCTAGCCAAAATAAAACAAATCAGACTTTCTCCAGAAGAAAAAACAATATCAGATGAACTGTGAAAATTTCCTTGCTCTGTTAAACATCATTTGGGAAATATTTAAAAATAAAAAAAGGAGGGCTAATAATTCTGACTTCAACTGTAAATGT
>NC_133189.1:42430000-42437500 GCF_049306965.1 Danio rerio | reverse complement strand
CGGGTGTGTATTCACCAGGGTCAGCCCCCTGTCCGCCCCTGTCTTGCGAGAGGAGATTGCTGTCCTCCTGGCGAAGGATGCAATCGAGCCGCTCCCTCCAGCCGAGATGGAGAGCGGGTTTTACAGCCCACGCTTCATCGTGCCCAAAAAGAGCGGTGGGTCACGGCCAATCCTAGATCTGCGCGTTTTGAACCGCTGCCTGCACAAGCTGCCGTTCAGAATGCTCACGCAGAAGCGCATCCTCCGGTGCGTTCGTCCTCTGGGTTGGTCTGCAGCATTAGACCTGATGGACGCGTATTTCCATGTCTCCACTCTTCCTCGCCACCGACAGTTTCTGCGGTTTGCGTTTGAAGGTCGAGCTTGGCAATACAAAGCCCTCCCCTTCGGGCTCTCTCTGTCTCCGCGGGTCCTCACCAAGCCCGCGAAGGGTGCCTCAGCGCCCCTTCGGCTCGCGGGCATCTGCATACTCAATTTCTTTACGACTGGCTGAATTGCCCTCTCTTTTGATTATGCACAGAGTTGATTATGCACAGAGACAAAGTGCTCTGGCACTTCCACCTGTGGGGGTTTCAGGTCAACCGAGAAAAGAGCAAACTCGCCCCCGTGCAGAGGATCTCTTCTCTCGGGCTGGAGCTGGACTCGGTCACCATGGCAGCGCGCCTCTCCGGAGAGCGCGCTCAGCTGATGCTGTACTGTCTGAGAGAGCTCGACAGTAAAATAGTGGTCCCACTGAAACAATTTCAGAGGCTCCTGGGGCATATGGCATCCGCAGCCGCTTCATGCCGCTCGGATTATTCTATATGAGACCACTTCAGCACTGGCTTCACGATCGAGTCCCCAGACGCGCATGGCACGCGCGCGCACACCGAGTCTCTGTTACTGCGCTGTGTCGCCGCGCCCTCAGCCCTTGGAGCGACCCCTCGTTCCTACAGGCCTGGGTGTCTCTAGAACAGGCGTCCAGTCTTGTTGTCGTTTCAGCAGACGCTTCCAACACGGGCTGGGGGGCTGTGCGTTGCGGGCATGCGGCTGCGGACCTGTGGAAAGGTACCCAGTTGCATTGGCATATCGCCTGGAGCTGTTGGCAGTGTTCCCCGCTCTCCACCGTTTTTTTCCGGTGTTGGAGTGGCAACACGTGCTGGTCAGGACGGACAGTACGGCGGCGGTGGCGTATATCAGCCGTATAGGGGGTATGCGCTCTCGCCGCATGTCTCAGCTCGCCCGCCGTCTGCTCCTCTGGAGTCATCCGCGGCTGAAATCGCTGCACGCCATTCATATTCAGGCAAGCTCAACCGTGCAGCCGATGCGCTCTCACGGCAGCCTTGCGTCCTGGAGCATGGAGACTCCACCCCGAGTCTGTTCAGCTGATATGGGCGCGATTCGGGGAAGCCCAGATCGATCTGTTGCTTCCCCCGAGATCGCTCATTGCCAGTTGTTCTTTCCCTGACCGAGTGCTCTCGGCACGGATGCACTGGCTTACAGCTGGCCTCGGGGCACGCGCAATACGCGTTTCCCCCAGTGAGCCTGCTCGCGCAGTTACTGTGCATGGTCAGGGAGGACGAGGAACAGGTTGCTGGTTGCGCCCCTCTGGCTCAACCGGACCTGGATGTCAGAGCTCTCCCTCGCGATAGCCCTCCCCTGGCAGTCCCTTCGAGAGAGCACCTACTCTCTCAGGGACAGGGCACCACCTGGCACCCTCGCCGATCTTTGAAGAGATTTTTAGACGCGAGGAAGACTTAGGTAACCTCCGATTGCGGTGGCTAATACCGTCACTCGGGCTAGAGCCCCCTCCCCGAGCGCGCCTATGCCCTGACGTGAAGTCTATTCACTGAATGGTGTGTCTCTCGCTGAGAAGACCCCCGTAATTTGCCAGATCAGCGTTGTGCTTTCTTTACGCCGAGAGAAGTTGGAGAGCAGGCTGTCGCCCTCCACACTCAAGGTTACGTGGCTGCCATCTCCGCTCTCATAACGCGGTGGCTGGCAGCACCGTGGGAACGCATAACCTCATCATCCGGTTCCTCAGGGGCGTTAAGCGAATTAATCCACCCCGCCCCCTCTTATGCCCTCTTAGGATCTCGCCCTCGCGTCAGATCCCTTCGATCCTCGACTCAGTATATTTCTGTCCCTGAAGACAGCTCTGCTGGTCGCGTTGATATCGATTAGAGGGTCGGGGACCCGGAGGCATTTTTCGGTCAGTGACTCGTGCCTGTAATTGGGCTGGCTTCTCTCACGTATGAGACCCCGCCCGCGATATGTGCCCAAGGTTCCTACCACTCCGTTTTAATACGAGGTAGTGAGCCTGCAAGCGCTGCCCTCGGAGGAGGCAGACCCAGCCCTTATTTATTGTCCAGTTCGCGTTTTGCGTATTATCCGGACCGCACTCAGAGTTTAGATCATCTGAGCAGCTCTTCGTCTGTTATAGCGGTCGGCAGCAGGGAAGTGCCGTACCGAAATAAGTTCCCACTAGATTGTGGATGCCTTCTTTCACTATCAGAGCCGAGATGAGCCGCGTCCCCCGAGAGCGCGTGCGCACTCCACTCGGAGCTTCGCATCCTCTCGAGCGCGCGCACGCGGCGCCCCTCTAACAGACATCTGTAGAGCTGCGGGCTGGGTGACACCCAACACATTTGCAAGGTTTTACAATCTGCGAGTGGAGCCGGTTTCCTCAAGGGTATTAGGTAACCCTTGGTGATTGAGGAAACAATTCGGTAGGGTGTTGAAACACGCTTGCTGCGCCATTTTCCCTAACACGGAGATACGTGCGCCTTTTTATCTGTCAGTAAAGTTCCCCGTCAGGTGAGCCCTGCAGATTCCTCCGTGGCCCCCAGCACTGACTCAGCGGAGGAGTCACTTGCTGGCCCACTACGTTGTAGGTCTGCCCGCTGGTCAGCCCGCGTTTTGGGTAAAGGTGTCTGCTATGCGTGGTCCCCACTAGGCGATCCCATATGCTTATTCAGCCACGGTTAAGTCCCCCCCCCCCCCTGGGCAGACCCGTGTCTTCCCTCCCCGCTAACCACTCTTTTGCTATGCGTACTCCCCCTTTTTAGGGCTAGTCCATATGTAAATTCTGCCATCTATCCCCCCTTGGGTAACGGATGGCCTCCGCAGCGTCCTCCCTATCGGGATTGCACGCTTCCCAACGTACTGTCGTATTTCCTAGAATTATCTAGATGCTCACGACACCCCAAAAAATATATATAAATCCGTAAAACTTCTGTTGAAGTAGGATAAATTAGGGCCAGGGACACGTTGGAGGACCGCGCCCCCCATGATGTGGGTGCGTCACGCTTGCTTGACTATCTCCTCATCGGGGGTGTTGGTAAGGTGCAGTCATTATGGCGCTTTCAATGGGCTCCCAATGCGTGGATTTTACAATCAAATCCACTTATAGTGCTGAAGTTCCCCCCGAAGGGGAACATTCGAGGTTACTAAAGTAACCCTTCGTTCCCCGAGGAGGGGAACGGAAGCACTATACTCCGTCGCCATAATGACTGTCCCTTAGCTGTTGAAAGTCTCTTCAGCTTAAAAAGGATAGCGTCTGCTGCGCCAGGTGAGCTTATATACTCAGTTGATTGCTTATGCCGCTCACCTGCGCAGGCTTGCGCTGCCAATTCATTCTTAATTGGCCCGTTCAATACTCTTTCAGACGAGTAGCTTCTGAACCGAACCTCCCAATGCGTGGATTTTACAATCAAATCCACTTATAGTGCTTCCGTTCCCCTCCTCGGGGAACGAAGGGTTACTTTAGTAACCTCGAATGTTTTATTTAATTTTCTCGAAGCAAAGAGTCCCTGATCCAGCCAAAGTGTATTATCTGCACCAAAGTTCTTGCTAACGAATGAGACCGTCCAAATTAAGACATATGCAAAGGACTCATCCCCAATATCGCAACAAACCAAGAGCAGTTTTTGACCGCAAAGCAAAAAGGCTTACGTTTTTCAGTTATACATGTCCTACTGATGTTTTGCATTTATATCTTGCGATAGGCTATTATTTGTGCGTAAAAATATTTAGATATAGTAATAAACAAAGTTTGTTTAAAAACAAACATTTTTTTTGTCATCCTTGCTGCAAATTTATATGAGTGATAATATTATTAAATGTGAAGGGAGGCCTTACAACATTTTCCAGGGGAAATGAGGTCTGGAACTACTAATATTGATCGATCAATCAATCAATCAATCAATCAATTAATCAAGATACTACATGAAAAATCTCTCTTTTTGCAATTTATAGCTCTTTTTTACTTTATATTACAATTTTCTAATAATTAGTTTTCTGTTCTCATTTTCCATTTTGTATTGACAAAAATGTAACATTTTCAGACATGCTAATATTATTTTGTTTAGAAAATATAATACCAAATGTTTTAAGTTTAAAAAAATTCAATATTTGTCAAAATAAATAAATAAATAAAATCCTTACTTTTAATAACAGCAAATAAAAACAGGTAGAGTATTATTCTGACCAACTGTTAATTTGAAAATGAATGCATGTCATGTATATATACACATGTGATAAGCTCAGGGCTCAAACAATCAAATAATCTTAGAGGCAGATTTATATGTTTGTCAACCAATGGTGTAAAAAGGAATACTTGATATAAAATATATAAATTATTTAATAAATAACAATAAAAAATAGGCAGTTCATTCCACTGTGGTGACCCCTTATTTTTAAAGGGACTAAGCTGCAAAGCAAATTAATGAAATAATCAATAATATTATTATTTTTTTATTATTAATAATAATAATTATTATTATTATAATTATAATAATTATAATAAATTATAATCAATGTATTATTATTTTTTATTATTATTAATAATAATAATAATAATAATAATAATAATAATAATAATAATAATAATAATAATAATAATATGGCAAACTCATATCCCAAGCTCACAGTTACTCACTGTGACTCAACAAGAAGAGAAAATAAAAAGGAAAAGCAACACTGTTTCCAGCTCAAGCTAAATATGCTCTGTGACTTTTAAACTTCAGTGCACTGCCGCTGACCTGAGATCAGAGGTGTCTAGTTACTGGTGTTTGCGGGCCTTTTCTTCACAAATGTGTGCCCACGTCCTCTGTGCTCTAGAATAACAAATGCCCAAGGGTATCAGTGGCACACACTCATGCCAAGCTCGGGCCATGCCAGGCCAGGGTGGCCTAACTGGGGCAGAAACACATTTGCCCTGTGGCTCACCAGAAACCCCATCCAAAGAAAACACGCCTACACACATACACACACACACACACACACACACACACACACACACACACACACACACACACACACACACACACACACACACACACACACACACACACACACACACAAACTAACACCCTCATCCAAAAGCACTAGGGGTGTAAGAAATAAACTGCTTGTGAGCGCATGTTTGTGTGCGTCCCATCTCTTCAGTGCAAATGCAGCTGTATAGCAATGCTAAGAACCACTGTAACAGGGCAGCTCAGTAATAGTCTCCCCTCTGACCCACATGAGGCTAGAACAACATAACGCAGGAGGAGAGACAAACAACAGCTAATCCTCTGCGCACACAACGGCACTGCAATGGAGCCCATTAATAAGAGAGGATTAGCCACCGCTAACGCTAACGAGCGTCCTCGCCACAGGAGCACATTTCCTCTCTATCAGATATCTGCTTATCTCTGTCTGTCCCTCATTGCCTTCTCTACCTGTCTGTTTATCAGGCACCACGCTGTAAATCACAGGCACTGTGGAAAAAAACAGAAGGTTTGCAGAGAATGAAAACAATTAAGGGGATGTGAAGAACAGTGAGAGACGGCAGGAAGGAAGCGGAAGAAAACAAAGTAAGAAGAAGCAAAAATTGATGCGTAGCTGTGTAATAAAAATCATTGGGGTTTGTTTATTGTGATTTTAGACTAGAAGCTGCAGTTTACAATTTCAGACTGGACACCGTCGCTTTTTATTCCTCTCTATTATGGCTTTTCTTTTTGTTGGAATATTACATTTTATTACTCACATGTTTTTTATCACACAGCTGTGACTTAATTTTTATGTAATCACATATTTAATTGGGTAACTGGGACTTTATAGCTCATTTTATACCAAACTCTTGTAATAAATTCACAAAAAGGAAGCTACATTAAATGCATTTTTTTAAAAAGTGAATTTTCCAATTCATGATAACTTTTTATGCATAACAATAAAATCTAATTTCTACATAAAGACACATGGATATATAGAAAGTAGAAATTTAAAAAAAATATGAAAATGTATGTGTAATCATGTAATAAAACTATATCCATTTTATTTACTGTGATTTTAGGCTTGAAACTTTTCTTGCAACTGTAAATTCAGATTCACACTATTTTTAAACTGCAAGTTGCTGTGAGGCAACAGCACTACCTACTGCGCCTCTGCGTCACCTAAATTAATAATAACAGCAATGATAATACTAATAATAATAATTATTATAATAATACATAATATTAATTATTATAATAATGCAAACTAATATCCCAATCTCACAGTTACTCACTGTGACTCAACAAGAAGAGAAAATAAAAAGGAAAAGCAACACCCGGCAAGCAATCCCAAGTTTACATATCTCACAGTTTGCTCTGGCAATGTCAACTTCTGTGTTATACTTTGCCGTCATTTAACCAATAGCTTCCTGGCCACAAAGTGACATGCGTTGCTTTTTCTGTGTAAAAGAGGTCCAATTCTTTGCCACCCCATAACTATAGATGTGTTAAGTACAGATTAAAAAAAAAATTATATATATTTATTATTAGCCCCCTTTGATTTTTTTTCCTTTTTTTAAATATTTCCCAAATGATTTTTAACAGAGCAAAGAAATTTTTACAGTATGTCTGATAATATTTTTTCTTCTGGAGAAAGTCTTATTTGTTTTATTTCGACTAGAATAAAAGCAGCTTTTAATTTTTTAAACACCATTTTAGGGACAAAATTATTAGCAAACCAACAAACCATCGTTATACAATAACTTGCCTAATGACCCTTACCTGCCTAGTTAACCTAATTAACCTAGTTAAGCCTGTAAATGTCACTTTAAGCTGTCTAGAAGTGTCTTCAATAATATCTAGTAAATATTATTTACAGTCATGATGGTAAAGGTAAAATAAATAAATTATAAGGAATGAGTTATGAAAACTATTATGTTTAGAAATGTGTTGAAAAAAAAATGGTCTATATTAAACAGAAATTGGGGAAAAAATAAACAAGAGCTTCAATAATTCAAGTTGGCTAATAATTCTGACTTCAACTGTGTGTGTGTGTGTGTGTGTGTGTATATATATATATGAATTGAATAAGTTAAAGTGGCCATATTGTATGTCTATGAATGTATATAGGTCTTTCCTTTATAAGTTAATAAGTTGGCGGCTCATTCCGCTGTGGCGACCCCTGATAAATAAAGGCACTAAGCCGAAGAAAAATTAATGGACATATAATATTATGATATAATAACATATTTAATTTAGATGCTGGGAC
>NC_133189.1:42360000-42427500 GCF_049306965.1 Danio rerio | reverse complement strand
GCTTGGCTAGGCTGGCACAGAAGCACCGCACTATAATAAGCACCCTCTGTTTGCCCAGCGCTAGGCCTAGCATTGTGCCAGTTTGAGTGGACGGGCCAAAACCGACCCACAAAACACTAAAGACCTCGCTAATGGGATTCTCTTTACAGTCAGGCATGTCCTTAGCCAGCTCGAGCAGGGCACAGGGATATTGCTGTGCGAGGACCCCGGAGGGATGCACAGATCTGAGAATAGCGGTGCCCGTGTCCGCGTAGCACAAACTGGAGCACATCTGTGCTGGAGGTGTTGGAAACGTGCTGAGCGTGTGAGTTTTTGCCTGTACTGATTGATTGTGTGGTAACAAGTAAATGCCCTGTTTAGCCAAACACAGCCTGGCACCATCTGTCTGAGAAGCATATAAAGCCTGTTCAGGTAGGTGCAGACATACAAATGCAGACGCACAACGATTTAAGAGCACGAGTAGGGTTCGATTGGCTGGCTCCGGCCCGGTTGGAAAATTTGGGCCAGAGCGCGGCTCGGTTAGGGTCAAGTGCAAAACTGAAGCCGCAACGTCGCACTTTTAAAGGCCTGTTTTATATGGATTTATTACTGATTGTTATTTTTTTAATGAATGTGAACTGGCATGATTTATGCATGATTTATCAAAGATGAAAGCGGGGTAGAAGGTTGCATAGGGGTGGCGTGGTAGGGGAATAGGTGCAATCACGCTCAGGCTCGGTCATTTATTGTGGTCAATAAAAATAAAATAAAATAAAATATATATATTTTTAAACATATTAAAAAAAATAACAACAACAAAAACAACAATGATCAATCTATCATCAACAACGACGACGACAGTGACAACGATGACGGTGACGACAACTACAACTATTACAAACTACAACTATCGAAAAACAAAATTTTGACCTTAAAATGTTTTTTGAAAAATTACTCCTTTTATTCTAGCCGAAATAAAAAAATAAATAAATATAAGATTCTGTCTGGAAGAAAAAATACTATCAGACATACTGTGAAAATGTTCTTGCTCTGTTAAACATCATTTGGGAAATATTTTAAAAAGAGAAAAAATAATAATTCAAAGGAGGGCTAATAACTTCCACTGTATATGAATATGGAAATGTGCTGAGAATGAGAGTTTCCCTCTACTGATTGATTGTGTGGTAACAGGCAAATGCTGTGTTTAGCCAAACATTGCCTGGCACCATCTGTCTGAGTGTATATAAAGTCTGCTCAGGTAGGCAGTGCCTTTAAGACGAACATTCTGTAGGAATGCACATGCACTTAGACACACATGCTGCAAAGACTTAATGTTCACTCGAGATTTACAATGCAGGTTAATTGAAGATACAGTATCTGAAACAAAATATCTAACACAGTTTTAGTGTCTTAACGTTAAGTTTTACCTGGAGGCGAACAGGAAAAAGGCGTTTTAATAAGTCTTAATAAAAAAAAAAAAAGCTAAATAAATAAAGTTTATTAATTGCAATAATAATAATAATAATAATAATAATGATAATGATAATAATAATAATAATAATAATGATAATAATAATAATAATAATAATAATAATAAATATGTTATATAATATATATTATTATTATTATTATTATTATTATTATTATTATTATTAATAATAATAATAATAATAATAATAATAATAATAATTATTATTATTATTATTATTATTATTATTATTATTATTCATTCGTTCATTTTCTTTTTGGCTTGATCCCTTTATTAATCTGGGGTTGTCACAGTAGAATGAACTGCCTATTATTATTATAATTATTATAGTTATTATTATTATTATTATTATTATTATTATTGTAATAATATTAATAGTAGTAGTAATAATAATAATAATAATAATAGTTATTGTTGTTGTTGCTGTTGTTCTAGTTGTTCTAGTAGTAATTATTATTATTATTATTATTATTATTACTACTACTACTACTACTATTATTATTATAATTATTGTTATTATTATTATTATTAAAACTACTACTATTATAATAATAATAATAATAATAATAATAATAATAATAATAATAATAATTATTATTATTATTATTATTATTATTAATGTGTAAACAAAAATGCTAAACTTGCTTTATTGCTTTATGTTAGAGTAAATTATTTTATTAATTTCATATTTTAATATTTGGAACACAAAACACTGTCACACGAATCCAAACATACTCTGATTCAAAATTTTAAAACACATAATAAAAAAAGACTTTTATAATATTTTTTAAATAATATATAATACAAAATAAAAAAAAATAACTTGTTTAGAGTTCAAATATTAATCTATTTAATTTTTTCCTCAAATATGTACATTTTTTTTTCCACATTTAGACACACATTTAGTTTCCTCAAAAAAAAGAAAAAAAAAAAAGAAAATGAAGCTGGATCACATCCATTTCTGCTTCTCTGGAGAAGCTGTACTTCTGGTGGACAATGTTATTTATCACGGTGTTAATTAGGCCTCCGAGTTATGATTTAATTAAATTCAGTGGCGCCTTCCGTTTAAAATGTCTTCAGTTGCTTGCTGACATCACCGCTATCTCTCACAGCCCACACACACACACACACACACACACATACACACATGCGAAATGTGTTCATTCAAGGTGTGAGAGGAAAAACAAAAAGCATGTCTTTCATGTTGTCATCAAGCTCTGCCCAAATTAGAAAGTGAAAATGGAGTCGTGGTTTCTCTGGGATGTGTTTTGTGATTACTGCTACTACACACACACACACACACACACACACACTAACACACACACAGACACACAGACACATTTCTATATCTAAGAGTGGACTATCGTCAACATAATGATGGCTCTATAAACAATTTCTACCCTATCCTTAAACCCGACCCTCAAAAAGAATGTGTTGTGTTTTTGCATTTTTACAATACTTCATTCTGTGTGATTTATAAACATGTTTACTCATGGCGACCTCAATTTTGGTCCCCACTGTGACACAAGACCCAATGAGTCTGTTTGCACTCAAGTTTAAGTCCCCATCGGCTATAAAAACAAGTAGACATACACACACTCCACTAAATGATCCACTCAATGTTATTTTGGGCCTTAAATACCACTCAGATAAAGGCCTATAGCTTTAACAATAGCTCTGTTGATTTTTTTCCTGCTGAATAAAAATGTCACAGTCTGTCGAGTCTTTCTCCTTGACCGCAATAGGCACTGATATGCAAATGTGAATGTTTTTCTTTTTTTTTTGTCTGAAGGAAATTAGATATTGTTGATCGCTGCTTTGTGATTCAGAGACTGTGAAGAAAAAAAAAAACATAAGCACTGTCTACGTCAAACACAAGTTTACAGTTCACCTAAATCACAATTCATATGTGCTTCTACATTGTGCATTGTTGTCTTTTAGTATATCGTGGCTTCTTCTGCAGCTGTCATATTTGACATCTCAGTTTTTGTGACTGAAAAAAGACTGATAGCAAAACACCCATACAGAGTGATGAAAAAAGAGAAACTACTAAAACTACCAAGAGATTAGTTTTAAACTACTATCTATCTATCTATCTATCTATCTATCTATCTATCTATCTATCTATCTATCTATCTATCTATCTATCTATCTATCTATCTATCTATCTATCTATCTATCTATCTATCTATCTATCTATCTATCCATCCATCCATCAATCCATCCATCCATTTACTACAGAAAATGGTACTGTGATCTGCACTGTAAAAAATATTGCTGTAAAATTTACAGTATTACTGGCAATTTTGGTTTCCAGTAATTTGCTTGTAATAATAAATGTTTACAAAGCGATGTAATACTTTCGATAGAATCATAGCCCGAATACAAACATATAAATATAACCATGCCTAATATCTCATGGCCCGAATAATGTTCTATAAATTGTAAAAATATTGATGCCTTTGATGCAGCAAATCCAGAGACTGGTGTGTACACTATAATTTTATATGAAATTCACTTAAATGTGTGATATGACTAAAAAGTCGTCATAAACAAATATTTTCTGAATTCAAATGAGTAGCAGCTTGGACCCGGAAACAGTATCTTATACTTCATGACTTAACAATAGGATACTGTAACGATTAAAAGTGCACAGTAAATTAACAATTACAATTGTGTTTTGCAACACAATTGTAATTATCAATTTGCAGATTGCTTGTAAATTTATAGTATTACTGGCAACCAAAATTGCAGCATTTTTACAGTGTGGGTTATTCCACATTATGTATTCCAATATTTGCGTCAAAATTTTGTACAGTATTACTGGCAAAAGTTACAAAAATACACTGGAAATTACAAATTTAACAGTGCTGTAATACTAAGTGCATTTGATAGTATGGTAAGTTTATTTTGTTGGTCCATATTTTTGGTTGAGCTGTCTCTTTAAGTACCTTAAAATTCAAAGCTAAAAAGATAACACAGGAACATGTTCTTTTCTTTTTATTTTCCTTTATCTAAGTCCCATAATTTATTAGAGAACACCACAGCTGAATAAACCGCCAACTTTTCCAGCATATGTTTTACACAGCAGATGCCCTTTCAGCTGCAACCCAGTACTGGGGAACACCCATACACAGTCATTCACACACATATATGGCAAATGTAGCTCATCCAATTCACCTAAACCGCATGTCTTTGGACTTTAGAGGAAAACAGAGCACCTGGAGGAAACTTACGCCAACATGGGGAGAACATGCAAACTCCACACAAAAATGCCAATTGACCCAGCCGCTCTCGAACCAGTGACAGTCTTGCTGTGAGGCGGCAGTGCTAACCACTGAGCCACCTTGTCGCCCCATGAATATGTTAGTAATTCAAATATAATATATTTAAATACCATGGCATAAGCATCAATTTGTCAGACTTAAACATCAACCCAAAAACATTCACCCTCATGCTTCTAAATTGCTAGTAAAACTCCAGACACAGCAAGCGGATGTTGATAAGTCCATTTATTGTACTAAAATTGGCTGAATACAAAGTACATTCACAAGAACAGCACTTTCAGCTAGACTGTCTGCAGAGTTGACAGAATCTCTATCACTGGCTTAATGTAAGTAAATGACTCATGACATTAATCTAGCCTGCCCATCTACTGCTTCTGTAATCATTGTCTCAGACACACAGAGAAGAAAAAATCCCATATGTGATCATAAAATAAATTGTTCACATTACGGACATACTGTCAGGTGTACCGTGTATTTATAATATTTATATATATTTATATATTTGATAAATATCATTCAAAGCTAGTTACATATTTACACATGTTCCCCCCTGCGTAGAGACGCAGGAATGTCGACGTCTACAATATTCACATCAATTCGTGTTTTCTGTTCAAAGGCAAACGTGTATTTGGTGTCTGTCTTACATTGTGGCACAGTCATTGGTGTGAGGCGAACAGGTCAATGCCTTCATCAAAGCAAAAGAGAGAGAGAGATAGAAAGAGAGAAACACTGGAATGGAGTTTATGTAACAGTCATCCAGGGTCAGAAATTAACTTTTATTTTAAGGGCCAAGATTTTACTTCAGGTATTGATTTCTGTGGCATCTTTTAAAAACCTTTGTAAGGGCCATGTTGCCTTTTACATGAAATCCTGTACTGAAATACTTAAACAAAACTAATGACTTCAGTTAATCTGAATATTTTACAAATACTTTACTATAAAACATTATTATTAAACAATCTGTTGAGAATTAAACAAATCTCATTTGAATTAAATATTAAAATTAGCATATTTCTTGTATTTTATCTGCATTAATGTGAATGCTAAAAGAATTTATGGATCATTTTGTCTAATCTACAGTAAATCCCTCAGATTCATACACTGTAAAATATTACCAGAATTTCACAACTTGTTACTGTAATTTTTCGCAGTAAATTACATTAATATCCCTTTATAGGATTTAACTTGGATTTTTTTTTTTCTGAATTCTATTGTAATAAGGCAGGCATCATGATTACAGCAAATTACTGTTAAAAGGGGCTATATCTTTTGCACGTTAGTTATGGGAATTCCAACACTTTATTTCATTCAACAAAGAAATTAATACACATGAATTGCTAGTAAAAGCACTTTTTTGATACTTAGAAATTATTACAGAATTATGGTTATTATGTACAACCTTACATTAATTTAAAGTGAATTTATATACAGTTCGTTACAGTAAAAGTAATGCAACTATTTAAATATATATATAAATTTACTGTAAATTTAAGGTAGAATATTTTACAGTGTACGCACAAGAGAAATGTTTGCAATTGCTTACAATGCTTAGCTTTCAAATAAGTAAACAAAATCCTAATTTAAAGCAAGCAAGCAAATAAATAAATAAATAAATAAATAAATAAATAAATAAATAAATAAATAAATAAAGCTAATTGACTTTCTCGTTTGTCAATGAGCATGGTTTTTTGTGGCATTCTTAGTCATTTAGCCCAAGCGACTTTACAAATCGTCAGTCATCCATTCGGGTTAACAAATGCCCCTGATTGGTTATTACATTCCCAAGTGCCACAGAAATGTGTGTGACTGCCCAAAAAGACACATGATGCAACATACTAATTGACAACTGTTTCATTTTTTTAAACAGTGCAATTTTGTGGGGATATTTATTTTTATTTGCCCCATTCATTTCCAACCCTGCAATCACACAGTCCCTTTAACAAATGCCTCTGATTGGCCACTGCATTCAGAAGTGCAACCACAATGTGTGATTGCCTATAAATAAACTGTAGGCAACATACAAATTGATGCTTTTCATTAGTAAGGCATTTTTTGGCCCCATATCTTGAATTTGCAAGGCTTTTTTATAATAATAATTTGTTAATTTCTAACCCTAAAGTCACCCAATCTACTTAACAAACACAACTTGTGTTCAGGTTTGTACAGTAAATGTCAGATGAAGCCAAAACGGTGATCATTTTCTTGTCTAGGTGTAATTTCGGGTGTTTGGACGGATGACAAAAAATGAGCAAAGGAGGGAAATATGAGCAAAGTGCAAATTCATCATTCGATTCGGCTGCAGTGCAATCTTTTCTTTTATAAAACTATTCCCTCTTTTTTTAATGTAGAGAGATGAGAAAGACCGCAAGTTATGGGACTAAAAAAAAATGCTGTTGCTGTATTTGATAAGAGGTCAGAGTGCATTATAGAAGAGCTATTAAGTGCTCTTAGGTGATTTTTCAATGGATGTGAATGAGTCTGGCTGTGGCAGGGAAAAGAAGACAGAGAGGAGAAAAAAGTGAAGAGAGGATATTGAAAAAGAGAGAGAAGGCATACCTACCAAACCCTGGGTGTTTGCAATGATAGTAAGACTCCAATGGGTTTCAAAAGGGGACAGGAGAAGACAGGGAAGAGGGAAGGGGGTGAGTCCGTACAAAAGAGTTCATAGCAAAGGGAAGAAACGCACAGCGGAGAGGAGGCAAAAACGTAGATATCACAAATCCATTAGTCCAAATTCCTTGCAGTGTCCTTAGAAGACAGATATCCGCTCCCAAAAAGCTACGGAGGAAAAAAAAGTCAGGGTTGGGGGGGGTGACAAACATCAGCCCGTCAGTTTTTTCCTTTCCGACTTTGTCCGTTTGGTTTTCTCATTGTTTATGTGCGCAAAAAAGGTAGTTATATATATTTCAGAGATGAAGAGATATGTGTTATGGCAAACTGTGACAAGAGGCAAGCTCTGTCCTACTCCCGCAGAGCAAAAAGAAGAACATTTTGGAAAAAGAAGAACGTTTAAGGCAGTCTTTTTTGGCCGGCCCCCTTCTCTTGGTCAACGCCCGTTACAGCACCTACAAGAGGATAGATACGACTTACTACTCACGTACTGGAACGCAATACATTCCATGCAAAATATGTCTAGCAAATACCAATCAATTAATAGTGCAATTAAAACATATCTTTTGACGAATAAAAAAATGGAAACAGCATAAGGTGGTGAGAAGAGCAAGGGGGCAAGACCAAAAACCTGCATTATTCAATCAAAATGTGGAAGTAGAGCTCATTTACTGTTATTTTACAGGTTATTCTTACATTTAGCATGCGGTTATGAACATTTTAACATTGTACAACAGTAAATTCAATTTATGTTGTGTGCTGTCCATCCGGAGAGTGCTTTGAACAAACCTGTCCCCGTTTAATCCACACTTGTACAACAGTGCTGCATACCATTCTTTCTCTCTCTTTATCCTGTTATCTATTCCACTTTATGTAATGAATTCCAATATATGTAATGCTTGCATGAATATAAAAAATCAAAGTCCACAAAACACAACATACACTTTGTTACACTAACATTCAACGTTTCAATGTTACACAAAGCGTGACTACAATAGTTTCCACTACAGATCCAGCTGGCTGACAGCCAAAGGGTCTCTCACAATACAACAACACAGACCGCTCACACGGAATGGTGCAAATTGACACTTTTTATTTTTTAGAATTGTGTAGGGGAAATTTTTTTTTTTAAATTTGAGCCTCTAACTTGTATCATATCAGCATGTATGGGTATGCTAAGATAATTTGTGACTCATTTTGTCCGGTGACTAATCTAAATCCCTCTGAATTGTCTTTGGTCCTTCATAAGCACAACAGAAATGTTTATGATTGGTTACAATGCTAAGCTCACAAATAAGTAAACAAAATTCTAATATGCAAAACAAGCAAGCAAGCAAGCAAATAATAATAAACAAACAAACAAATCATAAATAAGTAAATAAAATAAATAAAATAAATAAAATAAATAGAATAAATAAATGCCATTTTGGTATCCTTATCATGTACTTTTTTAGGCATTTTTAGCAATTTTGCCCAAGGGACTTTACAAATCGTCAGTCATCCATTAAAGTTAACTAATGCCCCTGATTGCCCATTACATTCACAAGTGCAACAGAAATGTGTGACTGCCCATTTATTTATTTATTTATTTATTTATTTATTTATTTATTTATTTATTTATTTATTTATTTATTTATTTATTTATTTATTTATTTATTTATTTATTTATTTATTTATTTATTTATTCATTCATTTAATAATTAATTAATTAATTAATTAATTTATTTATTTATTTAACTTTGTTTGCTTGTTTATTATAACAAA
This sequence comes from Danio rerio, assembly GCF_049306965.1. Lineage (NCBI taxonomy): Eukaryota > Metazoa > Chordata > Actinopteri > Cypriniformes > Danionidae > Danio > Danio rerio. Next base: position 42,418,371 of record NC_133189.1, on the reverse strand, counting down.
TGTATCTAGCGACTCAAGCCTTTTAGGTCTTGTTAAAAACTTTCCAAAGGGTATGTTGTCTTTACAAAGTTTATCCAGAAACTGATTTGAACAAACCTGCCCCCCTTTTAGTCCACACTTTTTCAACAGCGATGCACAGATGGTCATGCAATCAGTTCTATTTTTTTTTTCTTTCCATGCTTTCGACCTTTACTATATTTAACATCCTAGCATAAACAGGTCACAGAATTTAAAAAAGCCAAAAGTCCGCAAAAAATTTAAGAATAAAATCTGTTACTTAAGGATACATCATATATATATATATATAAAAATAAATAAATAAAAAAAAAAAATATATATATATATATATATATATATATATATATATATATATATATATATATATATATATATATATATATATATTGCTACAGTATATACATTTTTGTTAACTAAAATGAACTTTTTTAGACATTTGAACTTACATCAGTCAAAGTGACCTATGTTAAACTTCTTAAGCTAAACTTTGAATAATAACAAAAAGTAAAAGAAAAAGTAATATAACAACCTTAGTCACACAATTTTTGCAGTATAAGAGACATTGCATAAAGTATGGCAAACATGACTATAGTATTTTACCACTAGAGTCACCGCTGTCTAATCCAGAGGTCCAGTTTTATTCACAATTGCTCCGTTTTTATTTATTAATTATCCTTTTTTGCCCCTTTAAATTAACTAGTTCAAATGCATTTAAATATACTTTAATATTCTGTGGAAGGTGAAGGACTAAGAAAAGTTTATCCAATCAAAACATTTGGCCTAAACCTTACGATAGGCCATCCTATTTACCTGACAAAATATGCAATTACAAACGTCTGTGCACCCTGTTTGCGCAGAGAGGATTACAATCACCAGCATGTTCATATATTATTATGCTAATATATTATAATTACTGCGACACAGTGGCGCAATAGGTAGTGCTGTCGCCTCACAAAAAGAAGGTCGCTGGTTCAAGCCTCAGGATTTCTGTGTGGAGTTTGCATGTGATTGGGTTGCCTCCGGGTGCTCCGGTTTGCCCCACAAATCCAAAGACGTGGTATAGGTGAATTGCGTAAGCTAAATTGTCCGTAGTGTATGTGTGTGAATGAGTGTGAATGGTTGTTTCCCAGTGATGGGTTGCAGCTGGAATGGCATCCGCTGCGTAAAAATGTGTATAAATCCAAGATTAATAAAGGGACTAAGCCAAAAAATATAAATGGGTTATTTTTTGTTCCAGTCAAAAACATTCAATGTTTAAATATCTATTACGTATGTGACCCCAGAATAATAAAGTGACTGAGCCGAAAAGAAAGTGAATGAATGAATGAATTATAATTACCAACTGTACTATAAACATTTCTCTCTAATAAATGTTGTTGTATTGTAGTGATGTTGTCTAGTGCATGTACATGCATTGAGGAGGTATTGCTTTGGATGACAATTTTAAGGGGGGGACATAGACTTTCAGTGGTATCTGGCTAACGTTAGCACTTTCTAAGATCTCTTATTGTACTTTTAATTTGCTATCCTGCGTTCACACAATCTAATTAACAAAAGGAACTGCCAACTCAAGCCATTAATGTCATGTTCAAAACTTTCTAAAGGGTATGTTGGCTTTTAAAACTTCATCCAGATAATGATTTAAACAAACCTTCCTCTCTTTAGTGTACACTTTTACAACAGCGCTTCACAAACAGCCATTCAAGTTGTCTTTTTTTTCCTCAATACTAATGCAATATTTAATGTTAAAACACGGATATGAAGAAGTCAAATCTCCCAAGAAATTTCCATACAATCCCTGCTACTCGACGGTGAGACGTTACACGAAGTAGAGCAAGAGCGACTACAATATTCCCCCCCTTAGAGTTCCTGCTGGTCCTCTCTGCTTTTACAGCCAATGACTGATCCAGAGGTCTCTCACAATGTTAGGACACAGACTCCTCACGCAGTAGGCACAGCTTGCCTACCGGGTGCAGATCAGCAGGAGAAATGCAACTGACATTTCATCTCATCAGTAGGCAATGAGGCACTGCACAGTAACAGTTTCAGCCACTGCTTCACTGTACCCTGCTGACACAAACACCAGCTGCTGCAATCTGTCCAGAGACCAGTGTGCGCCTTACGGATCCCGCATGTCACTAATACAGACACACACTTTTTATCACTGCGTTAAAGGCAACTCGCCGACTCGCTATTCAGGTCTGCCTGCTGCTGACCCATCGTTTCAGATGCACAGGTGTAAGGTGTGCAAGTTATGCAATGCATGGTTTTGTTTTCTCAGTGATTTAATGAAGATTCTTTTGGATTATTTCAAAAGATCCTTATGCAGGGGTGCACTTACAGCCCAAAAAATAATGTTTCAAAATTATGGGAAATGAATGAGAAGCTAGGCTCGCACCAGATGCGGAGAATGGTGTCGCTCGAGTTTAATTATTTGAACTTGTGTGGTAAATTGCACGATAGAGGTGAATTTTGTGCAAACTCACAGCAAACGCTACGCATTCCACATCTTTCAGCCAGCACAACGATAATTCGCCTCCATTCAAGCATTTCCATTAAGTTTGTATGTAATATACTCATGTGTTTGATGTGAACCCAGCATAAGACCAGCAGAGAAGGAATGAATCTAGTGATGTAAGCAGTTATAATGATATTTATCTACCTCTCCTTCTCACCCGCATTCTCATGTCGCCCATACACACATTAAATGTATATTTGCTTTATCGAGTTTTGTGAATTGTAGTTGATTAATCCAACTGTATTTGTGTTTTCGTGCATATGCTTTTTTTCTACTCTGCAGCACTACAGCATATACTACTGTTGTTTCAATAATTAGTTAATAGTTGAACATTAAGTGTTTTTTCAGTTACTTGTATAAACCCCTGCACCACATTTATTGTATTTATTATGACCTGTAGATATACCCGGTATATACAGTCCCTGACAAAAGTCTTGTCGCTTCTCAATTTTGTAGAAACACCTGCTATTAACCTATTAAAAGACTTTTAGGCAGAGTTTCACAAACAGGGCTTAGATTAAGCCAGGACTAGTCCTTAGTTAAATTAGGCTATTTAAGCCACATTTATAAAAATGGCCTTAGAAAAATATATTACTGGTGTGCACCTGGAGACAAAAAAATGACACTGATGTAATTTAAGACATCTCACCGCAAGTTATTTTGAGTTGAGACAGCTCAAACATGCAATTTATTCTTGACTAGCCTTAAACCTTGTTTGTGAAATCGGGGGTTAAACTTTTAATTAATCAATTAATGTTAGAAATAGCTCAAATGAAAATCTAAAACCCTCCCAAATGATGTTTAATGCAATTAAATAAATGTGTTTCACAGAAAAATATTTATCATTTAATCAAGACAAAAAGGTCATGATCTGTCGCCTATACAGAAATTGAACAAATTTACTGCAAATACAAAAATAAGACAGCAAATTATATATAGCGGTGCTGTAAGATCCAAATGTAATTTCTTGTATGACTTCCATGAGCTTGAAGGACTGCATCCATGCAGTTTGGCAAGGATTCATACAATTTATTGATGAAGTCATCAGAAATAGTAAAGAAAGCAGTCTTGCCTGCCTCCCAGAGTTCATCAATATTCTTTTGTCTTCCATGCTTTTTCTTTCATCCTACCCCACATATGCTTAATAATGTTTACTTTTGGGGACTGGGCTGGTCAATCCTGGAGCATTTTTGTTGACACAAGGACTTCATATATATATATATATATATATATATATATATATATATATATATATATATATATATATTTTTTTTTTTTTTTTTATCCTCTGCCCTTGATGCTGAGACACATTGAAGGTGTCTGCCACATCATCAGTGCATCTGGTCTTCAGCCTTTTGATAATCAACACTGTTGCCACTGGCTTGCTCTGATTGGGACTTGTGGAGCTGCACATCAATGGATTTGCTTGTCAGTGTTTGAACCTTTAGCAGTGAAATTTAAACCACACTGAACGGAACTACACTGAACTCCAACTCTGAAATCTGAAATTTTTACCAGAACTATGTTAAGCTGCTTTAACACAATCTTCATTGTAAAAAGCCATTTATAAATAAACATGAATCAAATTGAATTGAACTTTAATCTCAGGGTGAATTTTAAGTATGTTTGCAGAGGTCTAGTTGCAGTTGATGTGAAGGTCTAGTGTACTGGGATTCCTTTTATACACACCTAAGACCTAATTGGTCCATTATTAATAACAGGTGAAGCTCATATAACAAGGCGACAATACTTATGTCTTTGCAAAAATCGATTCAATGGGCTTTACCAAGATGGGAATATTAGAATACATTTTGACAGTTTCATTTTGCACTAAAACAATTACAAAAGCTGTAAGGATTAAAATTAACCATTTCTCAAAAAAAAAAAAAAAAAAATCTTGATTAGAAATATATTTCAGCTGCACTTCAGGTCAATTTGTATACAAATGACAAGACTTTTGCAGTTGCCAAAAGTAAACAAAATAAATAAATAAATAAAACGTTAAAAAGTAGTCAAAAAAAGTTAATCAAAGTTGTCAAAGAAAAAAAAACAGGCAATGTTTTTGGTTTAAGGAGAATTTTAATGAAAAGTTTTGAACCACATCAAATGCTGACTACTGTATATCAGCTGGTATAGCATATATAATTTATATACATAATGTATAATTTGGGTGGCCAGAGTTTTAAATTATTAAATTTTAGCATGTCCAATTAAAATTTAAGCATTTTACCAGCAACAAAATTGTGGCTAGTAAAAAAGCTAAGTGGCTTGTAACTTTAGAAAACTACTAACCACAGTGGCTTCTGAGCAGCAAAGTTTGTTAACCCCTGTATAAAATATAAAAAACACCTTTTCCAGAGATGGTAAGCAGCTGGAAGGGCATCCGCTGCATAAAACATATGCTGGATAAGTTGGCGGTTCACTCTGCTGTGGCGACCCTAGATTAATTCAGTGACTAAGCCGAAAAGAAAATGAATGAATGAATGAATATAAAAATACTAATCAATTATTATTATTATTATTATTATTATTATTATTATTATTATTATTATTATTATTGCATATTGTAATATATGTGGGTTAAAAATATATTGCAGTATTTTTTTATTATTATTAAGTTAATCCAATTGTTCACTTTTTACAGATCATATACAGTGAAATTATGTTATGATCATGGCCATAATTTCATAATAATGAAGTGAAGATGTTTTTCTATGTGCATACATGCCACACATTCACACATCCCGTCAGTGGTTTATGGCTTCAGATGCACCCGGCAGGCTTTTAGTGGCCGTGTTCAAGCTGTTTTCTCAGATCTAATCACTGAGACAAGAGCCCTTCCCTAATCCTGGTCCTCACCTCTGCCACGACGGCATCTGTCGGAGTGTGTGTATGCAGAGCCACGAGTGTGTCGACCAGCATCTGGGCCTAATGAGGCTCACAGACACACACTGCACCCGTTTAACACCTTCCCATGAGCACCTGTGTCAGAGCTGACCTGAGATGCTGCTGTTGTTTTACCTTTACACACTGAACAATGAAATAAAAGTAAAGTAAATAGATAATGTAAGCTGGATCATATGAAGTCTTTTCAACTTACATAATCAACTTGAATTAGGACAAGTTAATATTTATGTAGTTGTTTGTTCATTCGTTCATTCAATCGTTCATTCATTCATTCATTCAATCGTTCATTCATTCATTCATTCATTCATTCATTCATATATTTATTTATTTATTTACATTCATCTATCTATCCATCTATGTCTATCTGTCTATTCAGTCATTTATTTATTTATTTAATTCAGTTTGGGTGATTAAATGCTATTTTTTTCTAGAATGGGGTTTAACGCAACAGATGGTTAATAAAGGCATAATAGAACAAACAATAAACAGGAATATGAATATGAATAAACCGATATACTTGAAAAAAAGGTTTGGGTTGGTAAGGTTAAAATGAAAGAAGTCTCCACATATTATCTATTAAAATGGTAAAATAATTAGCTAGCAACCCTGAAATTGCATTACAATTCATAAATAACCATCCTAATAATAATAATAATAATAATAATAATAATAATAATAATAATAATAATAATAATAATAATAATGTCACCAGACACTTATATTATAAATCAAATATTAATATTTTACTAAAACACATATCTATTAAATCCAGTAAATATATTGTGTAATACAATTGAACATGACATGACATGACATAACATAACATAAATAATGTTTACATTAAGATGATAAAATGTAAAAATAATCTAGATAAACCCATTCATGACATCAGTTTTTTAATCATGCTTATAATTTCCTCACAGCACCTTTATGGCTTATTTATTTTGGAGTATATTTTCTAAACTTTGTAATTCAATTGTAACCAGACATTAATATACAATTCTTAATAAAGGTACCAGCCAAATGCTTGGTGAGTGTTATTTACTTGCCAAAGCCATTTTTTTTTACTCCCATTTGACAGATGTTACATTTAGACCCTGGCAACATTACACACATCAATATAAATCTAACCCTCTGGCTATCAAAACTACTTTGAAGCCATTCCCCAAAAACAACAACAGCGACACAAACAAAAACGATGATTTTTCCCCCAAAATGTATAACATTATTATTACTTTATCTATTATCTACTAGATGTGTTGCAGAGATATAAATAACAGTTAACCATCTGCTTAAGATGATCCCCATACATGCAGCCAGCTGGTTTAATAAATCACAAATCCTTATAAATAGATCTTTGGTTAGAGCTAAAATCAAACAACCCAATAAAATGAGCAACTCTTCAAAAAGCTCAAAATCAAGGAAGATTAGACCTCCTGATTATATGCATAATGATAACACAAGGGGATAATCAACAGGGTGCTTGTTCATAAAATAATATCAAGCTACTTTTAACTGCAAAAGAGAGTAAAAAGTGTTATGCCACAGGCAGATGGCCACTGAATGCTGTCAGATGCTGTGAGATGCATTTCTCTGTTGTTAGCACTTTAAATAATTGTGCTGAGGCTAGTGATTATTTGCATAAACACAATTTAAACATAGCTTAAGAGCTCTAATACCACACCAACCAGCGTGAAAAGAGAGATATGGATACAACAGAGCAGAGATTGTAGTGTGATTTCCTTGTTTTCCAAGCCAGGCTCATTAAAAACACATGCCTCAGCCTACAGTTTTGCCATAAGTAAACTACATAGCTCCTGGTACATTTCATTGCGCGTTTCATTTGAGAATTTCACTAGAGGGCGCTGTCTAGATTTTTGTGTATCTGAAATCTGTTACTTACATGCATTTTTTTTTATGTGCCCTTTACTTGTCGTTCTTTTACACGTCCATGAGAAGACAGGGCTTGCCATTCCAGTTTAACCATTCCCTAAACATAACCAATAGTGTTTTAAAATGCAAAATTAAGACAAAATGAAATGGCAGTCACATAGTTTTATTTGTTATTTTACACTGTTTTACCTGTTTTATGGAATTGTGCTTCATTATAAATAAACCTGTGTTCTTCATTACAAGTACAACACTGTACAAAGCAAACTACCGAGCAAACTGACCACGAAAGCAAAGTTGTCTATACAGAATAGAAATAGGATGCAAATGTATTCAATTACAAATCATACACACTTTTGTGATGTTCTGTGGAGCAAAGAAAACAATCCTTTATTCCTCAATAATACATCCCTGTAAATATCATTAGTGTAAAAAGGAATAAATGTTTTTGGCATAAGTTATTATAATTATTATTATTATTATTATTATTATTATTATTATTATTATTATTATTATGGATATTAGAATCAAGAAGCAGCACGACTGACAAAAATAACTGTGTTCGCATGAGCAAAAGAATGTTGACTACAGAATAAGAGGATAATCAGTCGTGCTAACAGCTGATGTAATGCACGCAACTGTTAAAAAGCGCGCATGCGCTCCCGTTTACTTGCGCAAAGCAACCCTGCCAAGAGGAAGCGCAACTGGTGCGATTGGTTCCCTTTGAAATAGACTTGACAAAGAGTGATGATCCCGCACACAGTCCACAGTCCTGCTGCTTTCAAGAGCTCAAGATTTAAAAAATACATATATTCTTTTGTAAGCAGCAGCGGTCACTGCTTACATTTGAATTATTCTTCTACATTGGTTTAACAGATTACTGTGCATATTTTAGATACATGACAGTAATTATTTTTATTAAAATGTGATGTTTTTTTTAAAAGAAAAGTTTTGTTGAAAAAAAAGTGCACCTATAAAGCTATATTTTCCTTGTTTTTACACATTAAAAAAAATGTGGCTAAGAAATACTTATTTGGTGTGGTCAGAGATAAAATTGGTAAATCCTTATTTTCGAGCTCTGAAAAGTTTGCATTGTGACACAACCCATTTGCTCATGCACACTGAGCAAGCTAATACACAATACACACTAAAAGTTAAATGAATGAGACGGCATGTGGACAACACAATATCTGAATCAAGTATTTAGCATGTCAAAGTCAAATTTAAGCAAAATATATTTTCTCAACAAGAAAAGTGTGACTAGTGAAAATGACTAGTGGCTAGTAATATTGGAAATCTACTGGCCACAGTGGCTGGTGATCAAAAAAGTTAATATAAAGCCCTGTTTATAACATAATTAACATTCGTTGAATTATGTTTCGTTTATTTTTTTTCAAAATATGATCATAGTTAAGGAAATCAACTGAGCTGTCAGTCAAAAAAATTCCAATAACATCAATTGACGAACACATACCTGACTATTATTTTCCCTCTTGTTATCAGTCTTTCAGAAGGAGGATAAATGTAGCATCGGCGTATGCCCGGCAAATGTGATCATACCTGCACTGACATCTCATTGTTTGCTGATGTCTGTATTTATCTTTTCCTCCATTCGTCTACTTTCCTAAAGCCATTATTCATGTCATCTCACAATCACACCTGAGCCGTGGCTGTAAATAAATCTGTTTCTGTCTAACTAAGTGCAACATTTCCAAACCCTCCATTTCGACTTAACAGCCAAATGACTAACTGCGATTTATACCACGCAACAGGTTTTATAAAGCGGTGATGAACTGATTTGGGTCTATAGACAGTCTAGTACTGTGGTTTTGACAGCAGCGTGACTCTATCTGTTTTGCTTTTTGACTTCAGCCGTCTGCGGGATTTGTTTTAGTGGCCTTGCGATGCCTCAGACAGTCGGCAGCCACTCGGCTCGGCAAAGACTTCACAAATGCTGAACTCCATAAAGAAGCAAAGACACATTCAAGGTCTTTTCTTTGTGGCACTTTTGTAAATTCTTGTCTTGTGTGGAGAGATGTGTTACAGGTAATGCGGAGGAGGTCTGAGGGTGGACTGAGGCTCTGTTTACACCTGGTATTGAGATGTGTTTTGGTCAATCAGATCACGAATACACAAGAGAGACAGACTGTTGTTCATGCCTGGCATTCAAACGCATCTCTTTTGTACCCTTTCTACATCTTTTCTGATGAGCGAGGGCCTGTGGGTGGGTGTTTGTACCGTGGAGGCTTTCAATCTTAACTGTGAAATAAGCGTTCACACTCGTAATACTGTACAATAAACTTAAATACACAGCAGCGCATTTTAGACAAATTTAACTGCAGATTTTTTAACCATTTATTTTTGTTTGTCATTATGTATTATTTATAAACACGCTCAAAAAGTGGCTCAATGGTTAACACTGTCGCCTTACAGCAAGAAGGTAACTGGTTTGGGTCCCAGCTGGGTCAGTTGGCATTTCTGTGTGGAGATTAAATGTTCTCCATGTGTTGGCGTGGGTTTCATTGAGGTGCTTTGTTTTCATTGTTGCCAGATATAACTTTTTCCAGCCCAAAACCTGCCCCAGACACACACAAACACAAAAAAAACTGCACAAAATATTAGATTAATGTTTAAAATTTAAATAGAAATTAAGCTAGATACATTAACTGTCATAAGTCTTAACCATACAGCAATCATAGAACCACAATATAACCAGATCACATTGAAACACTACCCCCACTCTCACCCACACACTTAATGCACTTAATGTTGTATAGATTACAATACCTATTAGAGTATGTTTTACTTTTCGAAATGGGCATAAATTCGTCCCATTTGGTGTTTTAAATTCTTTTGAACATGATTAGGTTATGCTTGTCAATCAGACAACGCTTCTATGTCAATTGCGGAAAAAAAAAGATTGTGCATTGCATGTGAAAGGTGTTCAGATTTGTCCAGAGAGTCCGATTTTGATACAACTTTCCTTCCTCTCCTTTTGTGGATGGATATGTGTGTGAATGAGTGTATGGGTGTTTCCCAGTAATGGGTTGCAGCTGGAAGGGTATATCTGCTATGTAAAACATATGCTGACTAAGTTGGTGGTTCATTCCGCTGTGGTGACCACTGATAAATAAAGGTACTAAGCCGAAGGAAAAGGAATGAATGTTCAATCTACAAATTTAAAATGAGTTGAAACAACACAATTTTTTATCTTTTTTTACACACAATATCGTAATTGAACGAAGCCCAGCCTTTTATACTGGTGTTTTTTTTTTGTTTTGTTTTTTTTGGCAGAAAATAATGGAAATAATGGTTGAAATTTTTATGGTTAGCATTGGAAAATAATTAGTATTTTTTATTTTTATTTTTATTTCAATTAGTGTACGATCTCATATGGTTGAAGTCAGAAGTATCAGTCTTCCTGTTAAATTTTAATTACTTTATATTTTCTACCAAGTTCTGTATAACAGAGGAAGTTTTTTTTTTTAACACATTTCTAAACATAATAATTTTAGTAATCAATTTCTAGATATTTTTAAGACACTAGTATTCGGCTTAAGGTGCAATTTAAAGGCTTATAGGTTAATTAGGGTTTTAGGCAAGTTAGGGTAATTAAGTCATTGTATAACAATGCTTTGTTCTGTAGCCAATTGAAACAAAAAAGATTAAGGAGGTTCATAATATTGACCACAAAATGTTTTTTTTTTATTTATTTTTTTTTATTAAACCAAAATGAAATAAATAAGACTTTCTCCAGAAGGAAAAAAAAAAAAAAAAAAAAAAAAAAAAAAGATTACAGGAAATACTGTGAAAATGTCCTTGCTCCATTAAATCTCACTTGAGAAATATTTGAAGAAGAAATATTTCACACGAAGGTAAATCATTTTGCAGTTTACTGTATGCGTTTACAATAAAAATCAGATCTTAAGTGTATTCAGCACTGCTCGATGTTGTAGAAAGTGGACAAGCTGAAAACCTTTCAGCACCCTTCTACATATGTACTTAGTGTTGTCCACTTGGCTCGATGCAAGCACATCATAATACCAGATTTAAACAGGGCCTGAATGAGCACATTTGTTATTATCTGCATACAGTGAGACACCGCAGCATGGATGCATGTTACACACATGTTTGTACCATATGTCAGCATGGCACTTAAAGCATGGTGAGGGTATCCTGTGAGACATTGTGTGTGTGTGTGTGTGTGTTGTGTGTGTGGGCTTGACTGCCAGAACTCAGTATGGGTGCTTGGAAAGGGGATGAACCCTCAGCATCTTTCAGGGCAGAGCAGCTGTGATGATCTACAGTATCTGTCAGTCAGAGGCAGTGTTTGGATATGATCTTTATTATTATGTTTAATGGTGATTGATGCATCTAATTTAAGAATCGCTGTCATTTCATGTACTGATTCATATTTGTATGTGACAAATATTTTTTGCTGCTAGTTCAAACTATTTATTTTAAAAATGAGCTGAATCGACACAATTCTTGAGTTTTTGGGAGCACAACTTAATTGTTTTATGTTCAATTCACTTACATTTGTGAAAAAATTATTAAGTTAAAGGAATTGTGTGGAACCCAGGCACAGAAATGTTATTTTCATGTTTTTTTTTTTAAGTCAGGGGTTCCCAAACATTTCAGCCTGCAACCCCCAAAATAACAATGCCAGTGGAGCGTGACCCCCACTTTTCTCGGAGGTGGGTATACTGTAAATATACAAACATTGCACACACTACAACAAACCTATTAACATGAGCAAAAAGTGCAACAGTCAACCATATCATTTATTTATAGTCATTTGTTTAATTTAATATTAACTTCACCCAATGAGATTGGTGGGCACAATGCCCAGTTTAATTTTGGAGGCTACCACTTGGAGATCATCCAAAATTATCCATGTTCACTTGTGGTCTTTATTTATGTTTAATGTATTTGAGTGCCATAAAGGTGTCATAAAGTGCCATAAAGTCAATCTACTGCAACTGATAATTATAATTGTTTAATAAAATGTATTTGACTTTTGGAAATTCAGAATCAGTTTCACACATTGACTTTATTTCTTGCAATTACTGTAGGTGTTTATTTCTCCAAACTATGGCTATTTTCTATTTCTAGCAATTGGTACTCTTATTTCCACTTAATTTAGCCACACTAAGAAAGATGATTCACAGTTTGTTCTTTTGTTTCAGAATTTGAACTATTCCAAAATTCCAAAACATAAAAGCTTTATTTTTTAGAAATGACTTCTCACATTTTGCAAATTTGACATTTTTATTCTTAAATATACTGAATAAATGTGCAATCTATTAATCTATTCTCAAAGATTTGTTTTGACCTCCGTTGTTTTTCCTTCCTCAATCTTACAGTGGTTGTAACAGCAATGACTGCTTGAGTATTTTCACCTGTTCTCAGGTCTTTATACTGGCTCCTAGTTACACAGATTTTACAGCATTATTACTTGTCTAAAAATCACTTAATGGCCTAGGACCTCAATATATTACAGATATGCTCATTGAATACAAACAGATTGCTCAGATCACTAGGATCAAGTAAATTGGAAATTCCAAGAGCTCAGCCAAAGCTTCCAGAAATGATCAAATCTGCTCCAACATTAAACACATTCAAATCAAGACATAAAACACATATGCTTAGCTGTGCCTTTACTGAATAAGCACTGTGATCCGTCTCACAGATCAAACTATTATGTCTTTCTTTTCTTTTTCATTCTTTTATAACTTGGTTTAACACATTTAAATTCAATTTATCTGTTTAATAATTATTAATTTTAATTATTTTTGGGGGATTTTAGTTTCCTACACATGTTTCCTTCATTCATGTTTATGTAAAGCACTTTGAATTACCATTGTGTATGAAATTCGCTATATAAATAAACTTGCCTTGCTTTTTTTAAAATTAGATGACAATTGTCAGAAATAAGTTCTAAATGAGTTGCTGCACAACAAATCACACAACTCTAGACACTGATACCTGTACATATTTAATAAAAGTAAGTTTTACTGTAGTATGTATTAAAAACAGGATTTGATTCAAGATTAAAATGGCAACATCTGTGTGAGAATCACCAAAACCCAGCTACAGTGAAGCTTATTCTAGTCAAACCTCCAGTAATACATCTATAAACCCTACAAAATAAAGTGAAATCCCCTTGCAAAACCCTTTCTATTTTCTCAGAAGCATCACAACGTTGTGTGTACTGGTATATATGTGTCTGTGTGTGGGCTTGGTTGAGACGGCGCACGGATAGTTCATCCATGAGCGCTCAGCTGTAACCGCCATGATGTCAGAGGATCTATCCAGCCCAGAGACAAAAGTACTGTGAGTGACTGTTTAGAGATCCAGGCGGCGCTGACAATGACTGCGTGAAAAGAGGAAGGAAAGATTCTGTAACTGTCGAAGCGCTGGATCTGAAAGAGACGTGTCTGACTTCTTAGACTCGCCGAAGTGTTTCATGCATTCCTCTTTCGTTCCTTCTGCACTTCCTGCCTTGGATTTTCTGAGACGACAGCTCACTCATCAGATTGTGTAAAGAAGTGGCTGATACAATAAAGGCAAGGTTGTCTAGTCTTGTGGCCAACTTCGTCTCCATGCCAACGTTAGACTATTAATCCTCTTAGCAAGTATCGGGCCTCTTCATCGCTTATGTTTTTATGTCTCTCATCACTTCACCATGCTTCTTTTCCCCCTATGGATTAAGCATTAAGAGACAGGGGCTGTTTCAGCTTTGTCAAGACAAATGTCTAAACTTTATTTATTTTCCAACATAGGCAGACTTGAGATGCAGAGCAGAGTTGACCGTGACAACAGGGTTCGATTCTGGTTGTTATTTTCTCTTATAGTGCTTTTCAAAATGCTTGATTATGAGCCTGTTGCTAATAGTGTGCAATTTTTTAATGTTCATTTTTTTGGGGTAAGATGCCTACTCAACACTTTAAAAAATGCAGGGCTACACACAATTAATTTACTGTGTCCCAACACAAATCGATTAAGTTAACTTAACAAATAACATAACATAAAAACATAAAACTATAAAGATGTCCCAAAAAAAAATCTCAAGAATTGTGTAGTTACAGGTCAGTTTAAATAAGTAGTTTGAACAAGAAGCAAACTTATTATTTTTTTAATTGAAGGCTGTTTATATATATATATATATATATATATATATATATATATATATATATATATATATATATATTTATATATATATATATATATATATATATATATATATATATATATATATATATATTTATATATATATATATATATATATATATATATATATATATATATATATATATATATATATATATATATATATATATATATATATATATATTAATAATAATATTGTAAACTATAATTCAAAATTATTTTAGTTTATTTTGTAGCTTAAAATTACATTTATTTGTGTGCTTTTGAAGCAAAATTTTTGGCATCATGACTCTTTTAGCAATTATTTTGCTGCTTGTTCAAACTTATTAATTTTTTTAAAACTTATTTGCTTATTTAAAATGATTTGAGACAACTCAATTTTAAAGTTTTTTTTTTGGGGGGGGACAGCATAATTGTTTTATTCTAAATCCATATATATATTGTAATTATGATTATATATAAACTTTAAAAACTTTATTTGAAATTAAAACTTTCTGCTGCTTTCTTTGTTGGAAACTGATGCATTTAACATTGTAGGACTCTTTGACGAAAAGAAAGTTCAATATAACAGCTCTATTTAAATGATAAAAGTCTTTAATTTAACTCTTTCATAATAGAATGTGTCCTTGATGAATAAAAGTAAAAACATTTTAGAGGCATTTCTTTTAACGATACAAGTACATATATGTGAAACAGTTTTAAACACTGATAATGATAACATTAATAATAAAAAAAAAAATAAAAAAAATAATAATAATAAAATTGTAAACTATTATTGCAATTTAATTTTATTGATTTTAATTATTTTAGCTCTAACTTCTATTTATTTGTGTGATTCTAAAGCTGAATTTTTTAGCCTTATGACTTCTTCATTGATACATTATACACTGTAAAATAAGCTGGGTTCCACACAATCAATATTTGTTGAGACAACGTAAAGGAATTAAGTTAACCCATCGTTTTTTTTACAAATGTAAGTGGATTTAACATAAAACAATCAAGTTGTCCACAACAAAACTCAACTTATTTTTAATAAGTAGTAAAATCATTTTATTGAGTGAATTTCAGAAATCATACAAAAAAATGCTGTTCTATTACTAATAATTAATGATAATTGTGATTATTTTAATCATCAAAGTTAAAAACTTCCTGTTGCCTTCTTTCTTGGAAAGAAGACTCTTTGATGGTTAAGTGTAACAGCTTTCTTTAAATTACAAATGTATTTAATTTAACTGTTGAATAAGTTCATGTGTCCTTAATTTATATAAGTAAAAACATTTTAATGGCATTTTAAATGATACGGTATCACTGTATCTATTTTAAACACTTAAAATAATAATAATAATAATAATAATAATAATAATAATAATAATAATAATAATAATAATAATAATAATAATAATAAATAAATAAATAAATAAATAAATAAATAAATAAATAAGACAAAGTAATACAATGATGCAATGGATTACAGCTTAAAAACATCTAAAACTAAAAAATAACAATTCTTACTGATCTCAAACTTTTGACCAATTGCGTACCTCCAGAACTCACCAAAATAGTTGAAAAAGGTGGAGTGGATGCTAAGTGACTGTTTCCTTCCTGCGACTGGTTTCTACTTGTCAGATCGCAATCTTCAAAAAACCTTCTTTGAACACCAGAGACGAGAGGAAAGCAAGAGAGAGGCAGCTAATTGCTTGTTGACTGAGATAAAACCCATGTTATTCACATGAACTGGCATCGGTCATTAAACTGACATGCTTCATTAACAACTGTGCATTCTGTTGCTTCTCGCCGCAACAAATGTTTACAGTGAAGACCGTTGTCAGACACTGACTACACACCTGGTTGGACCTCAATTAGTTCTTCAAGTGCTTTGATCTATTTATTTATTTAATATCCTACTGTTTGAGCTAGTTACTTGGTTAAATGATGTGTGACGGGAATGCTAGCATGCAAGATGGGTCAATGTATACCAACCCAAGGGAAATATGTTCCCAGTTATTGTAAAAATTGTATGCTCAGTGAGTGGTGCTGGAAAGAAAGAAAGAAAGAAAGAAAGAAAGAAAGAAAGAAAGAAAGAAAGAAAGAAAGAAAGAAAGAAAGAAAGAAAGAAAGAAAGAAAGAAAGAAAGAAAGAAAGAAAGAAAGAAAGAAAGAAAGAAAGAAATGTTTACAATAAATGTTTACTGTGAAGGCTGCTGTCAGATTCAGACAACACACCTGGTTAGACCTCAGTTAGATCTTGAATGCTTTGATCTATTTATTTATTTGATTTCCCACTGTTTGAGAATGCAGCGGGTGGTCACAAATAAAAGCGATGATCAATGTGTTTTGGCTTCACTTTTCCAAACTTTGCCGTTGGCTCAATCCCGAACTTTATGTGCACTCAAGTTTTTAAAATATACACCATATTTTGAAAATAAATTGTGTCCAATCCTCATTCTGAATTTCAAAAGCCAGTGTAGTATTAGAGAAAACAAAAGAGCTGCAAATGCACTAAAGAAACTGCAGCACAAATGCAAATTTACCAGTTGGGCATTGAACTTTGAACCAATAACTTATATCCTGCACTTGCTGCTACTGCATTCCTGGTTAGACCTAAACTGCATTTTGTTGTTTTATATTGGTTTATTTATTTAATGTTTTTATTATATCCAATATTTGTAATTCTTTAAATGATTTCAATATAGCTTAGGCTAATTTATCTAGATCAATGGAATTGTGTTGAGCCTACAAAAGTGGACATGTATTCACTGTCTTTAAAAAAAAAAAAAAAAAAAAAGAAAGAAACCATTCTCGCAGCACCAACAGAGCTGAATTGAGCTTTCTTTTTCCCGGTCTTTCACACACAAATACATGCATCTAAACGTGCATGTTTCATGCACAAACACACCTTTTAAATGAGACAAAAACTGTCGACAACTGAAAATTACTTCTTTAATTACTTCTTTAATTACGTCTTTTATGTGGTGGAAACATTATTATGCGTTATTGAAACATCAAGGAAGATACTCGCACTGGCCTGACGAAGGAAAAGTAGTTGTTCCTTGCGCCACCTGGTGGATATTGCATAAAGTACAAAAATGTTTTATAAAAAAAAAAAAAAAAAAGAAAAGGCAGCCTTTGCGGCTACAGCACTGTGAGCGACAAATTGCAGCACTGCGCGTGAAGAAACGAGCGTTCTCAGTAGCCTAATCTGTACTTTTACAGTTTTTTAATCACAATTTCATTGAATCTAATCTAATATAAACTTACTAATAGAAAGCTATATGTATGGATGTAGAAAACTTACAATGTATTAGATCACAAATTATGCATTATTGTTAAATAAATGTGATTATCTGACTTTAATTTAAACAAGTGAACAAACATGTTGAGTTTGAAGCAATTGGTTGACTATAAAAATTGAGTAAACTTATCAAATTATTAAGTAAATGAACTTTAAAAATATGCTTTATTGTAACAGTTCCAAGTTGCAATGTGTTTAAGCACTTTTTTTTTTTTAAGAAAAGTCAACTTATAACTTTTAACGCAAACGGTTTTCTCACTTTTTTGCCACACAGGCTCTTTCTGAAAATGTACCAACATATACATTTCTGGAGATCAAATACATCCCAGCAGCTACGTTTTTTTTTTTTTTGCAGTTTTTGTTTTCGTGAATTCACCAGAGGCCGCTGTGCACGCTCATATTTGATTTGCGTTCACTGAACAGTAAGAATGATTAATAAATCCATATGAAAGTCCCTTAAAAGTCACGTCTCGCTTTCAGTTTCGGGCTTTGGCGCGTTTTGCGCTCACACTACCAGCGTACCGCACCAAAGCCCAAGTGAACCGCGTTCAGGCCCACCTCTTCCAACCGGGCCAGAGCCGGCCAAGTGAACCGTGCTTGAGCCCGATTCAGCGCACTCACACTTCTCAAACGGTCCGGTTAACGGGCCTGGGCACCGTACGGATGGTATAGAGTGAGTAGGCCCTGAGTCTGTCAAATAAAAACAGGTTGGCCAGCCTTTTGAAGGTGGCAAGCAAGGTCATCAGTGTTAACCAAACTGCTCTAATGGCAAGTAACCATAATTATATATTAAAGGGAGCTCAGGGTATCTTATGTATTCTTTGTTATTCTGTGCATCAGGACATTGTTTTAAAGTTCCTAATGTATATGCAGGACAAACAGAATTAGAAATTATTTTATTAAGGTGGCCATTAGGTAATTAAAAGTGTCCAGCGGGGAGGGAGATGCATCTAAAAAATGATTTGTTTCATGTTTTATAGTAAAAAGTTGGTAATGTGTATATGGAACTTCGCCTGTGTAATTGTATCTTGCTGCAATTTTACTCTAGTGTTCATCTCAGTTGAAATCTGCAACAAACTGTGTAATTATATATGCATGCTTTTTTTTCTATGCAAAACTGAGGCAAGTTTGTATAATGATCCTGAGTAGCATCTATTTTGATGAATCAGTGCTGAACTAGGATTTGAATCTTTCAACATTACACAGCGCCGGATATCTCTCTCCCATCTACCACAAGCTCACGAATGCTCTGTTCCTCCAGATGAGTGGATGTGCTCTAGTGACAGCAGCTGACCCGTGATGTGTATTTCCTCCCCTAAGGAGTGTTAGTGTGGCTATATACACATGCGCGCTTGTACTGTGCAGCCTCCGAGCACTATGGGACCACTCTACAATCGCTGGCTCCTTTCCACAGTATGAGCACAACTCCCTGCGCCCTGGGCAAGATCAGACCCACTGTTCCTCCAAGTGTGTGAGCGTGTGTATAAAGCTGGGAAAAAAAAAAAAAAGAGGCAGACTGATGATAAAGACACCCCTCTGTTTTTAAATCTGCTGTACGCTCACGAATAAATGTTACTCAGTCATCCTTTGTGTGTGGTAAGCACTTTGTTTCTCTGAAGCTTTATCTTTGTTTTGCCAAAAGAAGCCTATTATAACTGCAGATTTGTATTGGGTCAGCGGCGTGTAATCACTCTCTGGGAAAACAAATGGAGATGAAAAGGAAAGAATTGATCTTTTTGCCTGACCTCCAAAAGAGAGAAGGTCTCTGGCTATTTAGTAGGTCATTGTCCAATAAATGATGCTGTATTCAGTTGTGAAGTTGGTATGCAGAAAAGAGAGAATGGAAGAGGGATTGAATGAGAATAGTGCGAGACAGACTTGGTGGGAAATATGGTAGGTAGCCAGATGCTACCCAGCATGAGCCTTTACTGACCACTGAGAAACAGCCAACACAATGCCTTAAAGACGGGATGGGGGTTCAGTCCAGAGCCTGCTTAAAATAATGTTGATGGGGAGTTCACATGAGCCCCCTATGAAGATGATCTGAGCTAATCTGAATCATTATTTCTTCTTTCTTTAGTCGAACACAAGGTTTATGATGACCCATTCTTGTTCTTATGTAGTATTAAAGGATTCATTTTCCCAAAATGTAAACTTATGTTACGATCTGCTCAATTGCATGTCCTTCTAATCACCTGAGACACATTTCTTCATTGTTCACACAACACATATTGTGTGCCAGTAGCTAGCTCTCTGCAACACTTACATGCCTGCCCACTGAAGCTAAGCAGAGCTGCGCCCAGTCGGTACCAGGATGGGAGACCACATGGAAAAGCTAGGCTTTTGCCGGAAGTGGTGTTAGTGAGACCGGCAGGGACCACTCAACCTGTGGTCTGTGTGGGTCCTAACATCCCAGCATATTGATAGGGACTCTTTATGCTCAGTGAGCACTGTCTTTTTGATGAGACTCTAAACCAAGGTCCCGACTCTCTGCGGTCGTTCAAAATCCTAGTATGCCCTCTAAAAGAGTGTAAGGGTTTAACCCCGGCATACTGGCCTTCTAAACATCTTCAAAACTGGCTTTATCACTCTGTCTCCTCTCCACCAATCAGCTGGTGTAAGATGTGCGATCTTCCACAACCGCATCATTTAGGTGGATGCCGCACACTGGTGGCGGATGAGGAGATGCCCCAAAAAAATGTGTAAAGTGTCCAGAAAAGTGCTATATTAGTGTAAGGAATTTTTATTATTATTACAAATTAAGATATTACAGATGAAATCTGAGAGCTCTCTCATCCTCCATAGAAAAGCCAAAACAAACAGACTTAGAAAAACAGTACATATCCCAGGGCTGTTGCAACAATGAACGGACATTAAATTGTATAGCTTTCTGGCCAACCTTTCACTTTCTATGCCTAAGTATTATTATTATTATTATTATTATTATTATTATTATTATTATTATTATTATTATTATTATTCATCCATTTTCTTGTTGGCTTAGTCCCTTTATTGATCTGGGGTCGCCACAGCGGAATAAACCGCCATTATTATTATTATTATTATTATTATTATTATTATTATTATTATTATTATTATTATTATCATTATTATTATTATTATTATTACTATTATTGTTATTATTACTACTACTTCTATTACTATTATTATTATTATTATTATCATTATTATTATTATTATTAATGATATCTTTTTTACTTTTTAAAATCTGTTCTTGTAACTATTTTTTTTGTTTTAGACAAATAACTGACAGAAAGGGCAAAAGTAAATTTCATTGAATTTTGTACAATGACAATAAAGAATCTGATTCATAGACAGCAATGTTCTGAGACTTTCAGTGTACAGAACAAGAAAATAATCATCATCAAAACATTTTATGTGACTTCAGTGGGTAAACTGTAATCATACAATGCTTAAAAACCACTTTTGTGTGGCAAAAATAAACCGTAAATATGACTTTGTTTATCTAAATGATCTGCCTGGACAAACTTTGTTTACTGCTGGTTGCTCTAATGGTGTATTACTTGTATTAAACATAAACTCTGACCTGATCAATGATAGAAGATGTAGGTAAACAAAATTAATTTACAGTATTTTAGATTCACAAAAAGTTATTTTCGCTTTGTATGAATACAGTTGAACCACTGAAATCACATGGAATGTTTTGAATTATAATTTTTTTTATTAGTATTGTCATTGAGTCCCTTGCAGTCTATAGAGAACAAGTGAGCTCACACATTTAATCTACTATCTTAATTTAATGAAGGAAGGTTTCAGGACATTAAAACAAAATGAGGGTAAGAAAATTAATAAATTTAGTTGTTGTTTTTTTTGTTTTGTTTTTTTTGGTTGAATTAATCTTTTAATAAAATGCACTCAATCATTTCTTATTTGTTTCAGGCTTTTTTTAACAGGAGAAATAAACCGACAAGGTGTATTTTTTTCCTTTATTTTATTTTTTTGGGTGAACTATCCCTTTAAATACATCTATGATGTAAATTTGTGAGCATATTTTACTGAGACTCTTCCCTCTTATTTTGTCACACTTTTATCTTGCACTTTGCATCAGGTATATGAAAAAAAAAAGGAACAACTGCACCATAAATACTGCAAGACTCATTCACATCTTAATCCTTCTGAGAGTGTCTGAGGTTACGGCTTTGTCTGAATTTGATACTACCTGTCATGTGGGCTCCATGCTGACAAAGACATCCAGTTATGTATGAAGTATGTGCCAGAACTGCAGCCGAAATGGACAGGAAGAGGTGAATTTATTCTTCTGTCTGGAGACAGCAAACATGAATGACTTCATAGCTAATGTGAGATTTTACACAGTTTTTACTCAGCGTTCTAGTCTCGCTGGCCCAATTAGCACCAAGAAAACACAGTACGATGTATGTTAGAGCACAACTATTTCTGCCACCAGCCGGAGGTGACACGATCGCAGAAAAAGAGAGGAGAACAGAGAAGAAAGAACCACCAGAAAATCCTGTGAGAATGAAGAGGTGGTCAAAAGACTAATACGGTGTCATCATCATGCGCTTGCAGAGCAAACGGGCATTGTTACTAACAAGAGACATCTGGGTATTTGCATTGCATCATGTTGCACCGCACAACTCCCAGTGTTAACGGGGTGTAAAAGTTAAATGTTCATTAAAATTTAGCACGAGAAAGAAACTTTTTTTTTTCTTTGCAGCTTGCAGGTTTGACATTGTCTAAAGTTCTGGATTTTCTGCCAGTCTCGGTTTGATGTTAGAGAGGACGGGAGAGACTCTAGGCTCTTGCCCATTCTGACCTGTCTGTATCATGCAGCCACAGGCAGTGCTGTAATGGTGAAGTATGAAGCCTTCCAGTGTGACCTCTCATACGGCCTTCGGTGACAGCTTTGAATGACAACATGAGTGACTGTTCGACATGCTGCTCTCTCTCGAGAGAATGTCTCCAGGGCATGCTGTGCTGGTCTTGTTCGAAAATGTAAACATACTTGCTTGTTGAGCATAATAATGCATGAGGGTCTCATGACGTCAAACATGGCAGAAGCATGGACCTGAATACTAAAAGAAAATGAATACATTCATACAAAAAATAAATAAACTTGCATAACCAGGGACTTAATATAGCTTCCCTGATCTTTTTTTCAGGCCAAACAAGGGATTTTAGAGTCCCAGGTCGGACTCTAAGCCCCCCGTATGTTGCTAGGACTTTAGATGTATTAGCCCCATGAATCTGAGCAGCTACACTCCAATCTGGTTTGAAATCTCAACTATGGTGGTTTTACGGAATAGTGTCTCCAGGTCTCTACAGGAGCATTAGAAACCACAAAGACAGCAGGACTGTAGGACACATTCCAGCAGCAACCTTTGCCAGGAGGTCTACTATCATCAAATAGAACACATATATTCTTAGGTAGAAACTCTAAAAATATAAATATGTAGTTGATTTTACGGTAAACTACAGTATTTCATTAACCTATAGTGCTTATATACCTTTTATATAGTACTAATATTTACTCATTGTATATTTTTTTCACACAGAAAATCATATGATGAATCTTTTTTTTTTTTTTTTCCACAAGCAGAGGAATATACCAATATATAGTAAGCACTATGCTAATAACAGACATGAAACTAAAATAATGCAAAGGACATTAATAATAATTATTCCTTACATTTACATAGCCCGTTTCTGGACACTCAAAGCGCTTTACATATTTTTGCGGGAAAGCTCCTCATCCACCACCAGTGTGCAGCATCTACCTGGGTGATGCAACAGCAGCCATATTGCACCAGATCACACACCACACACCAGCTGATTGGTGGAGAGGAGACAGTGATGATGAAGCCAATTATGATATGGGGATGGTTAGGAGGCCATGATGGACAGAGGTCAGTTGGCAAATTTGACCAGGGTGCCAGGGGTTAAACCCTCACACTTATTCGAATAATTATTTTTTCAATATTAGATGGGTTAAAAAAAACCTTAATTTACATCACTGATGAAAAATAAATAAATAAAACGTGCTATTGTAATGTCAACAAAAAGTGTCATGAAAAAAGTCAAAGATGTCAACAAAAAGTGTCACACAGGGAATTCTGGGAAGGTCAATTAATGGTTATTTACTGTATTTATTATAGTAAATTCTTGTAAATTGTGTTAAATATTTTTACTGTAGCATTTTTGCCGTTTTTTTTATTTATTTTTTTTTAACTAACACTGCCTAGCTTTAATGCACTACCAGACTTGGGTCACAGGGTGATATGATGTAAACTATTAGAGATTAATTTATGAATTTGTAAAAACTAATCGTTACATTTGCATAAATCTTTTTAGTTTCCAAGGAATGTTAGGCTTTTAGTTTTTTTTTTCCATATTCATATTCATATAAAGGTATTCATAAATGACAAAAAAAAAAAAAAAAAAGTTTAAAACTCAACCCAGGCTTATTCTGATTACGAACCCCTATTTACATCTCTGGAGAGCCCCAAATATGTCCCAGGAGCTTCTTTTCCCAGGATGTTCATTTGCAGTTTTTGTTTTTGTAAATCCACCAGAGGTTGCTGGGTGTGCTTTTTCAGATCTCAAACTTCTCTCAGAGTGCCATTCGCATCTGCTGTTATCACGTAAATCCACCATAGGCTGCTGTCAACAGGCTCTCTGGATGACTGACTGACCGATCCACTCAACCCCCGTCCTAAACCTAACTAATAGTGTTATAAAAAGCACCATTTGACCCATCCACCCACTTCCCTAAACTCAACCCCAGAGTTTTCAAAAGCATTCCAGAAAAAAAAGCCCTTGTTTGATTTCTACCACGTTTTCAGAGTTTTACCACATTCTCATCCTTTTATTTACTTGTTTATTTTTTTTTTTTTGTTTTTGTCTTACCTGCTTTCTGGAACCGTTTTTCACCGGACTCAAACCCTGTTGTTGCAGTCAACTCTGCTCTGTGTCTCAAGTCTGCCAACATACGTGTCAAGCTATAGGACAAAGTGGTAAAGGAAGAAGGCTGCCCATATATATATATATATATATATATATATATATATATATATATATATATATATATATATATATATATATATATATATATATATATATATATATATATATATATATATATATATTTGGCTACAGTTTTCTTGAGCATATATTGTTAAAACAAGTATAAAAACATTATATATGTCAACCTTATGAACCTTTGCAGCTCAACTAAGCTCAGACTGTGTGGAGCAATTTATTGGGTTTAAAATAAAAGTCATGAATGGATCATAAAACATTATGAACCATTCACTAATGTGATCATGTCTCCAAATGCACCTCATGCTTCGATACACCTTTTCTTATTCATACATATGATTACTTATTTCATTGAATAGGGTTAGAATGTTTCAATCGGTCCCAATCTGTTGCCTTCATAATCCTAATCTTTCGTTCAATAATCAGTGGTCCTTCTGGTAGATACAGGGGTGGCTATGCTCTGCCTTTGATGGGATTATGTAGCGCTCACAGCAGGATCCAGATACACAGGAGCAGGCAAACAAAAGATGAGCCCAGTAAGTCCTCTTATCCGCTCATTCTCTAAGTGGATTTGATGGACGGCCACCACACCGTTGTACCTTTGTCACCATATGCTTCCCTTCAATAAAAAGAGAACGACAGCGGCTTGCTGCAGGTGCGATCGACCCTCTAAACATTGTTCCGTATCTGTGACTTCATCCAACTTGACTGACTGGTTTAGCGAGAGACTTCTTTAAAGTCACTAGTAAGAGCTCTTAAGTGTTGCCAATAGCTGAGGGCAAATACCAGATCTTTAATCTGTTTGTTTATACTGAAGCCCGTAAATTTCTTACCTAAATCCACAAAGGTGTGCTCAGACGTACACCCTTACTGCAAACACCAAACCCGTCCTGACTTAAGTTGAACAAAGACATTTGAATGTACAGTACAAATCTTAGCATTGACGTTAAAGATTATTAATCAATGGGTGACAAGTTTTGCTTGGGATCTTGCACCTGTCTTGTGCAAAAACAATTCCTGCTTTTAGCCAATATACTTGGTAACAAGTGAAATTATTCATTATTCCAGTACTTTAAAACAGCTATGTAATATCAGTGATTGACAGATAAACACAAATTAGGCTCTTGAGTAAAAGTGGAGATACCCACATAAGATATTACTCCAGTAGAAGTATAAAGTACTTGATGTTTAATGCACTTATGTAATAAAAGTAAACGTACTTACTGATTAATGCTTATTTTGCAAGAAAGCTGATGTCACACTCTAATAACCACAATGATAATTCATGGTAATTCAAGAGGAAACATGCAAAACCTCATTAACTCGCTGAACCCTATTCAGATCAGTTTGTAAAATCTGTGAATCATTTACAGGAGACTAACACTGAAAAGATCATTTGAATCGGTGAGTTATTTTCTTGAGACTAGCTCTTAATGAATCATTTAAATCAGTGATTTGTTTACTGGAGACTAACACTGAATTGATCATTTGAATCTGTTAGTTGTTTACTTGATACTAACTCTATATATATCACTTGAATCAGTGAGTTGTTTACTGGAGACTAGCTCTGAATGGATCATTTGAATCAGTGAGGTGTTTACTGAAGACTAACACTGAATGGATCATTTGAATCAGTGAGTTGTTTAATATAGACTAATGTACCAATTGAATCAGTGAGTTGTTTACTGGAGACTATCTCTGACAAGTTTATTTGAATCTCTTAGTTATTTTCGAGAGACTATCTCAGAATGGATCATTTGAATCAGTGAGTTTTTTTTTTTTTTTTTTTTACTGGAGACTAACACCACATCCATCATTTGAATCATTTAGTTGTTTTCTAGAAACTAACTCCAAATCGATCATTTGAATCAGTGAGTTGGTTACTAGACTAAGTCTAGATGGATCATTTAAATTGGTGAGTTGTTTTCTAGAGACAAGCTTTGAATGGATCATTTGAATCAGTGAGTTGTCTACAAGAGACTAGCTTTGAATAAATCATTTGAATGAATGAGTTCTTAATTGGAGACCAACTCTCAGTGGATCCTTTGGATCCTTTGAAGTTTTTTTTTTTCTAGAAACTAACTCTGAATGGATTATTTGAATTGGTGAGCTGTTTATTTTAGAAATATCTCTGAATGGATCATTTGAATGAATTAGTTATTTTCTAGAAACTAATTCTGAATGGATCATTTGAATCAGTATGTTGTTTACTGAAGACTAACACTGAATAGATCACTTGAATCAGTGAGTTGTCAACTAGAGACTAGCTCTGAATGGGTCATTTGAATCAGTGAGTTGTTTACTAGATACTAACATTGTATAAATCATTTGAATCAGTAAGTTGTCCACTTGAGACTGCTGTAGCTCTGAATGGATCAATTGAATCAGTGAGTTGTTTACTAGATACTAACACTGAATACTGAGTTTTTTTCTTTCTTTTTTTTTTACTGGAGACTAACTCTGAATAAATCATTTGAATAAACTAACTTTGAATGGATCATTTGAATTAGTGAGTTGGTAACTTATTCACTAATGCCAGTCCACAATTGATTTGTTCAGAGAAATTTGTGAACCGATTTCAGTGTTAACTAACACAAATTTCAACATAATTGTTCACAAATGAAATACCACTATCTCGTCTTTAAGCGGGTGGCAATTTTTCTCCCTTAAAATAACATTTTGTTTATCTTCATTTTGGAGATATTTACATTTGCAAGAAAGTTGATGTTTATAAATGTACATTTAATATAAAAGGCAACTTCTTGGATAACATAATGCACTGCATACAGTAAATGTATTGCCAAGCATGAGCAGTGCAGAACTGGACAATCCCAGGTATAGTAGCACTGTAAACACTGGTACAACCGTGCAAACAGTCATAACGAATGGTAAGCATTAGACTTTACAATGTTTGACTATGCGCCAATGCTAAGCGTAAAGATGCCTTTAGGATGAACCGGATCTTCACCTTTCAAATTGACATGACAACTCAAGCATAGCATTTGTCTAATGCTATGTGTGTGTGTGTGTCTGTATGTGTGTGTGTGTGTTCACATTAGCAACCTAAAATATTTAACCATTAATAAATATTTCACATTTCCTAGAATAAGACCACTCAACACATTGCTTCTCCCTCTGTTTCTCTCTCAGACACACTCACGTACATTAACAAACGCTTCCACCAAAAAAACAAAGCAAAAAAACGAAACAAAAACAAAAAACCCACAGCATTCAGAAGAAGGGACATAGTAAGCTAAATCGCCCAAGGTGAAAAATGGCTTAAAAAACAGCACTCATCCTGAGGAAAGAAACAGAAATCAATAGTCACAGATGGTCTTACATCAGAATCAAATATCCCACTTCTTAAGATTCTGTCTCAACCTTTCTTTCTCAACCCTTAAAGTGCCCAAAGCTACAGAGCTGAGACAGAGAGGACTGCGCGCACACACACACACACACACACACACACACACACACACACACACACACACACACACACACATTCTCTAAGGCTACTTTCTTAAAATATAGTTAGAATGCAGGACAAAAGCAGAACTAGTCTCACTAGTTTAGTGAAAAACTGATGTTTAAGTAAAAAAGGCCAAAGTTCAAAGGTCAAAAGTCAGGCATTAAGAAATAATAAACTCTTCTTATTACATTACAATAAACTAAAATTTTGATAAATAAAATATATGATTTATAGTACAGTAAAATACTTCATATTATATAAACTTTTAAGCATCACAGTGGCTCAGGGATTAGCACTGTCACCTCAAGGCAAGAAGGTCGCTGGTTTGAGTCCTGGCTGTGTCAGATGTCATTTCTGTGTGCAGTTTGCATGTTCTCCGTATGTTTGCATTGGTTTCCCTACAGTCCAAAGACCTGTGGTACATTTGAATTAAATAAAGTAAATTGGCCATAGTGTATGTGTGAATGAGTGTGTATGAATTTTTCCCTGTACAAGGTTGCAGCTGGAAGGGCATCCGCTGTGTAAAACGTATGCAGGATAAGTTGGCGGTTCATTCCGCTGTGGCAACCCCTGATAAATAAAGGCACTAAGCCGAAATAAAATTAATAAATAATTTATACCTTTAACTATGCGAAAACCAAATAAACCATAAACCAAATAATATGCAAGACATATGCAGTCTGTTATATATAAATATAAAAATATATTTATATTAATTTATTTTATTTATCCACTTTATATTTAGTAAAGTGAGATAAATGAAAACATAATGGATCTTACCTGATTCGGATTGGTTAAGGGCAGAAATATGTAGATTATGGAGTAAAAAAAAGTATATAAAATGTATTAAAATATAAAGATGTAAAATATATTTTTAAAATTTATTATATAATTTCCTAATATTTCATAACTTCTGTTGTTCTGATGGTAATCTAAATATTACTATTTTTAATTTCCACTCATCCACTGTGCCATTTCTCTGTCCATCCTGTTTAAAACATCTTTTCAGCAACTGAAAAATTGAGCCATGAGTGTTTTAGATACTGTGAATATTATTTTAAACATTGAACTTTTTAAATGTGCGTATTTCGTATTCATTAAATTAAATTAAATTAAATTAAATTAAATTAAATTAAATTAAATTAAATTAAATTAAATTAAATTAAATTAAATTAAATTAAATTAAATTAAATTAAATTTAATTTAATTTAATTTAATTTAATTTAATTTAATTGATTTTTTCCATTCCTAAAATAGCAAAGTGTTTATTTTATTTTATTTTTTAAAGCTAAATTGACCATTCCTGTTTCTGATTGGTGAAGGCCAATTTTGACCCATCATCTTCATGATATGTAAGTATCATCTTTTTCATTTAACATTAAATTAATGCAATATAAATTGTAGTTACTAAATTGCATCTCTCATACACACAGTAAAACACCACACACTCATACTGGAACCGGAAATCAAACTTAGCAATTTATAATCTGTTACCTCTCAGTAAGCCAGTCTGTGCGTCTGGTTTAAACCCTGAACTGCTGCTTCTGCTACTGTAAGCCAGTGACATACAAAACCCCACCACCTGCAAGTCAACCCCACTGCAGGAAATGCTAAAACCTCAGTGTGGAAAGATAGAGATTGTGTGTGTGTGGGAGAGAGAGAGTGTGTGTGTCTATCTATCTCCGGGAGTAAGAGCTGGGAGATATTCCAGGAAGTTTTTCTGCTCAGCCGGCACAGTTGCTCAATAAAAGCTCCTGTGTGCGTAAGCCGCTTGTACCACCGAGTGTATTTTAATGAGCTCTATCCCTCTCTTCCTGACTGTTGCATGCTGGGATTACCTTTCAGGGTCACGTCCATCCAAATCCCATCAACGCAACATGGCTCAAAACCCAACAAGCCACCGCTGACCTCCACAGGTAGACCTTATGCTACAAATATTCCTCGTCTGCTGTTTTTGTCACCTTCGTTTTTTTCAAGCATTCAGAAGAAAGATGTGAACTCAATCCAATGTGCCTAGCCTGAGGAACCGAGATCTGATTGTTTTGATGGAGATCGACCTTACTGAGGCTTTTTTGAGAAGCTCGCGATCCTATAGTGCACCAGAGCAGGTGAAAGTAGCACGCATATATGCATTATAGATGTAAACTGGGATTGCCTGATACAAGACAGAGGAAAAGCAGAGAGTGAAAGGGGTTGAGAGATGTGATGGGCTGCAATGAGAAAGAAGAGCTGCAAAATTCTTCACTGTTAACATTTCCAAAAAAATATAAAATATTTTCTTGCATTTTTTATCTCTTTTTCTAGTCCATATGTCTAAAAAAAGTTTCATAAACTAATTTTGAAAGGAGCACATAATATGATTGATCATGGCTGGTCTCTCATCCATAATCATTAGAAAGCCAATTGGATTATTCCAAACTCACTATAAATAGCCCACCTAGCATTACTCCCTTATCTTCATTTTTTGAGGAATGCCCCCTTTGACCCCTTTCCTGCTTTACCAGGAGGAGCTCTCCAGAACTACCTGATCTCATACCCCCTTACATGCTCATTGACCAGGCGAGAGCCCTGAGCTCAATTATCTCTCCCTCTCAGCATGCCAAACCTGCTAATATTATCAGGCAACATAGATATTTACATTAGATGTTGCCTACGCTATTGTTGTTTATTGGAAGTAATGTGTCAATAAAGCCGCCGTTTTAGTACAGGCTAGTGCGCCTTTGAAATTATTGTGAGACCAAGAGGCAGTGAAGGACTGGCCATCCAGAGCCAGAAATATATATACACATATATGCATATATCTATGATGGGGAGTTTTCCCAGTGGTCAGTACGCATATATATATATACACACACACACACAGTATATATATATATATATATATATATATATATATATATATATATATATATATATATATATATATATATATATATATATATATTTTTTTTTTTTTTTTTTTTTTTTTAATTATGAAAATTATAATTTTACATCCTTTTTCTATATCGATGGATAAATGACCAAACGGGCATTGCTGTCAAGATCTAGTCTATGTCCTGAAATCTATGGTATAGATCTAATCTATGTCCTGTAAAACACACCCTCTCTCGCTTTCACTTTTAATTCTAAAGGAGGGAGCAATTTGTTAAGGAATCTCCGTTATGAATGATTTATGTGAACCATCAATATCCCTGTGTCTCTATATGTACCTTTAGGATGTGAATGGTGTATATAACATTTGTAATATTCAATAATTTAGGGTGGACAGTATGCACATTAGGGCACAGGCACTGTTATGCTATCAGGCATCCATATAATTTACATCAAAAACTAGCCATTACTTCACTTAGCTGACAATAATAAAAGTTTCTGGCACCGCATTGCCTTGTTTTTATATTTCATTTACATTGTTTGCTGATTTTATTCAACAAAATTAGCATAAGCGTATGATTTAGTGTGAGTTGGCTACTTTGCCCAATGGTCAGTGCAGTAAGAGACTGCATTATTATCAATAACTTTACTTGTTGAACACAAAAGTTCGTAACATACAAAGCCATAAAAAAATGAAATCTTTTCTATGAAATGTTTTGCCTTTATTTTTTTCGTTTGCTCATTACTACATCCGTACACAGCGCAAAAGTCCAGCATCTTCAGATTGGCTTTAGTCATGCGCTTGAAAGACATTTGTCCTGGGAGCACTGTACAAAACTGGCAGCGGTATTGACACATGCTCAGGGTCCGTATGCGATATCTAGTGTATAGATCTATGATTAAGCAATATCTAAGTGTGAACTCTTGAAATATTCTCAAATCAAGAAGAATTTTCTAGACAAGTGAAAAATATTGTTTATTATTTCAGTAATAAGAAGTAAAAATTGAGGTTTTTTTTAAACAAGTAAAATAAGTAGAATAAGCTTATTTTAAATAAAAACAGGATTATTTTACTTAAAGGTGACCTATTATGCCCCTTTTTACAATAAATAAAATAAGTCTCTCATGTCTCTTGAACGTGTATGTGAAGTTTCAGCTCGAAATACATCATAAATAGTGTTTTATAACTCACCCATAAACTCCCTGAAACTGCCCTGTTTTGGTGACTAATGCTTTGAATTCAAATGAGATTGTGCTCCCAGCCCTTTTTTTTAAAGAGGGTGGAGCTACAAATGTCAATGTGTCAGCATAGTGGCATATTCAAAAACTAATGGGCAGGGCTTTCTTACTCTGATGTCATGTACAATGAGAGAATGTCAATCAAAGTGTTTCTGCATGGTGTTTTCAGAAGTGTGTTTATAAAAACTAAATAATGAATGCATTTTTACCATTAGAAGCTGGTAATATTCACAGACTGTTGCCACACAACTGCATTTCAACCATTTATAAAAGTGATTTTTGCATAATAGGTCCCCTTTAAACCACTGCTAGATAATTTAGCATGTTTTAAGAAAAAAAACAACTAATTTTGACATTATTTCTAAAAACAAAATAGGTTTTACTTGTAGAAAATGCTTTTTGCTTTTTTTATTTTGAAGCAAGATAAAACACTGCATGTAAGAAAAGCAATTTGCAGTGAAGACTAGACAAACCCAACAGGAAGGAGTAAAAGACACGGATATGTGATTTTCATATCTAAAGCTAGTTTGTGCATGAGTGTGAATAAAGATGCATAGATTAATGCCTGATTATAGGCATGTATTTCATTCTTTTTTGTCGGTGAGTCAACCTGATACCAGTAGCTCTATGCACACAAACACAACCATCTCTCAACCACAGAGGCTTTGACTGGCAGGTGATCTGATGTGTTCAGTCATACAAACACCCACCTATCAGTCCATTTGGTCCTTCAGTTTCACGCACTGTGAAGCTGGTGTTGATTTGAACCTATTAAACGGAACGCTCATCAATCCGTGTAATAAATGTCTTAGAACTAGCAGATAATGCATATTTAGCTTGTTTTTCAGTTTTATGCACGCTATGAATTTGATTCATGGTTCACCCCTTCAGTCTGATATGTGTGCCATCATTAGAAAAAAGCCAGTTGTGCATTTCTGAGCATGTTAATCTCAGTTTTATGCACTGTGAAACACACTGGTTTTGCCTCTGAAGACTTTAACATGGATGCAAACAACTTATGTCTGAATCCAAAGATATACCTAAACATAATGCTAAATTACACTATTAGTGGTTCTTTGGCACATAACTAAGAACACTGCAAACATGCTGTTCTTATTTAGAGCTTTTGTCTAGTGCAAAAAAAAAAAAAAAAAATCTTAAATCAAGAAGCATTTTCTAGACAACTAAAACCATTTTGTTTTCAGAAATAATGTCAAAATGAAATTAGTTTTTTTTTTAAACAAGCAAAATCATCTGCCAATGGAGTAAGCAAAATAAACTATTTCATTTTGACAAAATATTATTTGGCTTACCCCGTAGACAGAGAATTTAGCTTGTTTTAAGGATAAACTTACTGTTATTTTGAAATATTATTTCTTAAAACAAGCCAATAATTTCTGCTTTCCTAGGAAATGCTCCTTGATTTATATATATATATATATATATATATATATATATATATATATATATATATATATATATATATATATATATATATATATATATATATTAAATATATATAGTTAAAAAAGTATAGTTAAAAAAATCTATAAAATAATGAAAAGTAGCATGATTTAATAATAATAATAATAATAATAATAATAATAATAATAATAATAATAAGAAGAAGAAGAAGAAGAAGAAGAAGAAGAATAAGAAGAAGAAGAAGAAATATAAATCAAAAGTAATTAAATTAATCATTCATTCATTTTCCATCGGCTTAGTCCCTTTATTAATCAGGGGTCGCCACAGCGGAATAAACTGCCGGCCGCCATACACTCTTGTATTACACACATACACTACAGCCAATTTAGCTTCCTAAATTCACCTATACCACGTCTTTGGACTGTAGGGGAAACCAGAGCACCTGGAGGAAGCCCATGCTAACTTAGAGAGAACATGCAAACTCCACACAGAAATGCTAAATGACCCAGCTGCAGGTTGAACCAGCGACCTTCTTGCTTTGAGGCGATCGAGCTACCCATTGAGCCACCATGAAGCCTAAATTAAAATTAGTAAACAAAAATAATAATAATTAAAACATGCTTAAAAAAGGTTGGAGGAGGTGATCCATGAATTAGATCAATGAAGTTACAGTGTAAATAAGTTAGATAGAATCAATGGACAAACTAAGGAGTGAATGAAAGCGAGTTATCAGGAGTTGCAGTTTGCCATAACTGGCAAAGTGAGAACATCTGATCTGCCTACAGAGTGTCAACAAGCCACTGTGAAATGGTGATTGGTTTAGTAGACTTTCAAAGAAATCCATACATTTTTAACCAATTTATGGCGGAATACTGCAGCCAAGTAAATACTATGTAAAAGGTTGGCTACGTTTTCCAAAATTCTTCGAAATATCTTATTTTGTCATAAAAAAAATGAATAGAAAAAAAAGGAAATATGAACAAAATGGTTTCATCTATCACTTTAATCTCAGTTCAATGCACTATAAACAGTATACATTTTTATATAGATTTAAATTTCCATCCATATTTGTTGATATTTGTCTGTCCATCCTGTCTAAAATATCGTATTAGCAACTGAAAAACTGAGCAGTGTGTTGTAAATATTGGGAATTTGAAGAATATTTAGATATCGTGAATGTTGAACTTTTGTGCATATTTCAGTCCAGTTCAGATCAGATTTTCTCAGTGTTTTAGCTATTTGAAAAAAAATCTCTTTTCATGACAGTGATGCTGACTATCAGTGTGCAGCTGCCTGTTTCACAGTTACATGGGCACAAACACACACACACACACACACACACACACACACACAC
This sequence comes from Danio rerio, assembly GCF_049306965.1. Lineage (NCBI taxonomy): Eukaryota > Metazoa > Chordata > Actinopteri > Cypriniformes > Danionidae > Danio > Danio rerio. Next base: position 42,383,178 of record NC_133189.1, on the reverse strand, counting down.
ACACACACCAACAAACACTAATCAATGAGCAGAGGGAGAAAAAAAGAGTAAAACAGCACAAAGTCAGGCTGAGTAGGCTAATAACACTGCCACTCTGATGCAAACTGTAAATCAACATTTAATCAATGCTTAATCAATGCGTTCCTCCCCCTTATTATCAAGCACTCAATGAATTACTAAACACTAGTTCAGGATAAATGCTGACCTGCGTGTCTTCCCCCTCTCTAAGCTCAAAAGGTCTCTGCTTTGACATAGATGGGATTGTTACTTTCAAACCAGTAGATTATGAGTAGGTTAAACCCAGTTAAGAGCCTAACCTAATGCCAGTGGTAAAACTAAATCCAGTTTGACCTGAAGATATGCCTAAAGATGTCAGCGTCCCTTTTGAAGCAATTATTTAAACACCTAATCACTTGAACAATCACTGAACAAGCTCCAGCAGAGTCTAATACAATACATGTATAAAGTTTGGGGTTAATCTGATTTTAGAAGATACTTTAATTATTTAAGGATTAAATACATGAATCAAAAGTGACAGAATGTTCTAAAGGATTTTACGCAAAAGCTGTTCTTTTAAAGACTTCAAATAATCCTGAAAAACGAAGAAGAAGAAGAAGAAGAAGAAGAAGAAGAAGAAGAAGAAGAAAATGGTACTTTTTTTTTTTTTTTTTTACAAAATATTAACCAGCACGTTAATAACAATGAGATGAATGTTTCTCCTGAACATCAAATCATCCCATTAGGAAATTTTCTGAATGATGAAACAATATAAAACATTGGGTTCCACACAATTGACTTGAAGGAATTGAGTTGACTTATTCAGTTTTACAAATTAAAGTGGATTGAACATAAAACCAGAAACAAACATCAATAATTGCGTTGTTTCAGCTCATTTTAAACTAGCATAAACAAATAATAAACATATTTGAGTAAAGTGTATATTTTTGAGCTTTGCCATCACAAAACTAAAAGTTTTTTCAATTATATATTACAGAAACAATACACTTTTATCTAAATAATATGTAAAAAAAACTGTGGTTTTTATTTGATTTTTCATAAAATGAATATTGCATAGATGTACACATAAAATAAATAAATAGAAGAGAAGAGAAAGGAAGAGAAGATAACATAATAGAATAGAATAGAATAGAACACAACAGAAAAGCATAGAAAAGAACAAAAAATAAATAAAATAGAACATAATATAAAATAATAGAAAAGAATAGAAAAGAACAGAACATAACAGAATATAATAGAACATAACAGAATAGAGCAGAATATGATAGAACACAAAAAACAGAAAATAATAGAATAGAATAGATTAGAATCGAACACGAAAGAACAGAAAATAACAGAATAGAAGAGCACAGAAGAACAAAACAGAATAGAATAGAAAACAAAAGAATGTAATAAAATAGAATAGAACATAACAGAACAGAATATAATAGAAAAGAATAGAAAGGAACAGAACAGAACATAATAGAATAGAGCAGAATATAATAGAACACAAAAAACAGAAAATAATACAAAAGAATAGAATAGAATAGAATAGAATAGAATAGAATAGAATAGAATAGAATAGAATAGAATAGAAGAAAAAAGAATAGAAAATAATAGAACAAAACAGAACACACAAGAATGGAATAGAATAGAATAGAAAACAAAAGAAGGTGATATAATAGAATAGAACAATAAGACAGAATAGAACAGAACAGGACATAACATAATATAATAGAACAGAAGAGAATAAAATAGAACAGAAAAGAACAGAATAGAACATAAAATAAAAAAAATTAAATATAATAGAATAAGATAGAATAGAATATAACAGAACAGAAAATAATAGAATAGAATAGAATAGAACAGAAAATAAAATAAAAAATAACAGAATATAAGAAAATAGAATAAAACAGAACAGAAAAAACATAATAGAATAGAACATGATCAAACAGAATAGAACAGAATAGAATAAAACAGAAAAGAACAAAACAGAACAGAACAGAACAGAACAGAATAGAATAGAATAGAATAGAATAGAATAGAATAGAATAGAATAGAATAGAATAGAATAGAATAGAATAGAATAGAATAAAACAGAAAATTAAAAAAATAACAGAAAATAATATAACAGAACAGAACAAAATATAAAGAATAGAATAGAACAGAAAAGATAAAAAGAACAAAATATAAAGAATAGAATAGAACAGAAAAGATAAAAAGAACAAAATATAAAGAATAGAATAGAACAGAAAAGATAAAAAAGAACAGAATAGAATAGAATAGAATAGAATAGAATAGAATAGAATAGAATAGAATAGAATAGAATAGAATAGAATAAAACAGAAAATTAAAAAAATAACAGAAAATAATATAACAGAACAGAACAAAATATAAAGAATAGAATAGAACAGAAAAGATAAAAAGAACAAAATATAAAGAATAGAATAGAACAGAAAAGATAAAAAGAACAAAATATAAAGAATAGAATAGAACAGAAAAGATAAAAAAGAACAGAATAGAATAGAATAGAATAGAATAGAATAGAATAGAATAGAATAGAATAGAATAGAATAGAATAAAACAGAAAATTAAAAAAATAACAGAAAATAATATAACAGAACAGAACAAAATATAAAGAATAGAATAGAACAGAAAAGATAAAAAGAACAAAATATAAAGAATAGAATAGAACAGAAAAGATAAAAAGAACAAAATATAAAGAATAGAATAGAACAGAAAAGATAAAAAAGAACAGAATAGAATAGAATAGAATAGAATAGAATAGAATAGAATAGAATAGAATAGAATAGAATAGAATAGAATAGAATAGGAAAAATACTTAATATATAAGTGACACTTTTTCACACTCACTCATGCAGTCAATAAAAAACTTCATAGACTTGAGTTGCTACTGTAACTGAGTTGGTATGCAAATCACTCTGATTGAACAAAAGTCAGGACGGAAGTCACTTCTCCAACCTTTCTCTCCCTTCAGCTTGTATCATTATTTCTCCCACTGATAGAATTGTGTTGTCTTCCTCTTGATTTCATCACTTTGGATCCTGTTTATGTTGTTATACCTTTGTCTTCCTCTGATTCTTTCCTGTCGCAATCATTCATCACTTTCTATTACTCACATTCTCTATATTGTTCTGTCCTCTGACATGTAAAAACTTGTTTGAAAAGTTTACTTCTGTTAACAATAAATAGAAACTGTCATTTTATACAAGGCAATGTAATGATGTTTATAAGTCAGATAATACAATAAATAAACTTTAAAGTGATTAAAACGAAAACAAAAAGAAGCAACAGAACAGTGAAGATATATGCTCTTAACATAGCTCTAATAATCAAAGTTATCATAAAACAATGGTTTTAAATAAATGAGCGATTAGACTTTTTGTTTAAGCATATTGAATGAACTGATTATACACTATTAATTTCAATACAATGAAAAAATACATATAACAAAAGCAAGCATTCCAAATGCAGCATACAGACTCTAATCAGTGAATAACTTCTAATTTATTTATATTATTTACTTATTCATAATCTGGGTAATATTAGTACTGTTGCCATTGTCATCTTTAGGCATTCTATTGACATTTAGGCCATGCCCACAAGTACACATGTACTGTTTTTATAAATATAGTTTTTCTGCCTTGAAAAAAAATGATAAAAGCCTTCCATACTGGGTTCAAACTGAATTAAGTAATTGTGCAAGTACACTGCATACAAGTCAATCTAAATGTGAAAACAGAGACAGATTACAGCCCCGTGGAGTAAACAACACAGAATTTATTTGTTCGTTCGTTCGTTTGTTAATTTATTTATTTATTTATTTTGGTTGAAACATTATTTTAATCCCTTTTAGATATTCTAATTTAATTTAATTTAATTTTAATTTAATTTAATTTAATTTAATTTAATTTAATTTAATTTAATTTAATTTAATTTAATTTAATTTAATTTAATTTAATTTAATTTAATTTAATTTAATTTAATTTAATTCATTTTGATCCCTTTTAGATATTCTTTAAAGTTTAGGTATCTTGCAACTTCAAGGTATGCAACTTCATGTCAATTATAAAATATAATAATTAATTAATCTAACATCCAAATATCCAGTTAATATTAATTATTATTATTATTATTATTATTATTATTATTATTATTATTATTATTATTATTATAATAATGTTAGCTGTTCAACATTGGCATGTAAACTAAGGACTTGTCTCACTCTTTCTCATTTTGAAAAAAAGCACAAGAGTCAAACGAGAAAAAGCTGCTTCAATATTATCAGTGATGAGCCAAGACAGGAGTAATAACCCCTGCTAGAGGGAACTCATAGGCCTTTACGCGGACTGGAAGATGAGAAACAGAAAAGTAGGGAAACTGTATGGGTGTAGCAGTGGAGCACATTCTCCGTCCTGCACAGGAAATTGATTCTGGCCCCAGCGGTCATAAGGACCTAGCGTGAGAAGTGTGTGATTACCACCGCGTGTATGTATTTTGGCAGTGGGCTGGTCAAACAGTCAAGCTTCCAACATGATAAAGGCAGTACTCTGTGTCACGCAACCATCACAGCCCGTATCAGTAATGTAATAAAAAAAGCTTACAAATACAAATATTAGATAGCAACTTGTATTATAAGCCAAATGCAGTATGTACAGTTGAAGTCAGAATTATTTGCCCCCCTTTAAATTCTTTTTTTTCTTTTTTAAATATTTCCCAAATGATGTTTTACAGAGCAAGGAGATCTTCACAGTATGTCTGATAATAGTTTTTCTTCTTGAGAAAGTCCTATTTGGTTTATTTTGGCTAGAAAAAAGCTGTTTTTAATAATAAAACAAATGATTAGTCCCTTTAAGCTATATATATATATATATATATATATATATATATATATATATATAAGCTATATATACAACAACTTGCCTAATTACCTTAACCTGACTAGTTAACCTAATTAACCTAGTTAAGCCTTCAAATGTCACTTTAATCTGTATAGAAGTGTCTTGAAAAAATATGTAGTAAATATTATTTACTGTCATCATGGCAAAGATAACCATGATGTTTAGAAATGTGTTGAAAAAAAAAAAAACTGTTAAACAGAAATTGGGGAAAAATAAACAGAGGGCTAACAATTCCAATAGGATCTGGATGCAGCCTTAATGAAGCAAGCTGACACTGCATCACTCAGCGATGCAATGTCAGACACAATGGAGCTAGTGACGTCACTGTGACGGGTAGGGTTAGGGGTGGGGTTAGATGAGCCCATTATAAAGCATTGGATGCAGCCCAGATTGTACTGCAACAGGTCTGCAGCCAGATCCCTCTCAATAATTCTGACTTCCACTTTATGTCCTTCTAAGATGATCTGTGTGTATTCTGTGACTAAAATAACCTCTTTTTAAAGCTGTTTAATGCTGGAATTGTTAATTGTGACAAAACTAAAACTAAAAAATTATGTGTTATTCATTCAGTTCAATTCAAAGCTTTACTAGTATGACAAATGTTACAAATGTAATGCCAAAAACATTTGCAATGATTACATTCAATAAAATTTATGAAACATATTGCACAAAAAAAGGAATATGGCTTTAGTTGGTTCAAAGAATGTAACTATGTTTAAATTAAACAATGCACTTATGTTTGTCTATTAAAAATAATTTAGCTTTGATCTTTTTACGTATTGAACTTAATGAATAAATAGATTAAAGCTAAATTATGAATGTTATGTTGATTGAACTAAACAATATTACATTACCTTTATGTTACTAACTTAAGGTAACTTTACTCGGTAACATGGAACCTGTTCACATTAAAAATAATTAAACCCAACACATACATTTAGTGGTTAGCACTGTCACCTTGCAGCAAGAAGGTCACTAGTTCAAGTTGGGTCAGTTGGCATTTGTGTGTGAGATTGCAGTTTCTCCTGCGGGTGCTCTGATTTCCCCCACAGTAAAAAGACATGTGGAATAAATGAATGTTTCGTGTTAGCAGAAGTCAGAGAAGGTAAGGGACAGAAAATGCTGAATATATAATCTTTAAAACTCATAAATGTTATTGAAATTATAAAGAAATGATGATTAAAAGTTTTAGTATGTTATCAAAGTTTTCATTTATCAAAAGTTTTCATTTATCAAAAAATTTATATGTAAAAAAATGTATATGTAAAAATTTATATGTAAAAAATTTACAGTTAAATGTATTTAAAAAAAAAAAAAAATCCACTGCTGTGACTAAAAAATGGCTGCAATTAAAAAACAACCATCTCCAAACTACTTCAAAGTCGCTAAAAAGCACAATGTGTACAGATCAATCACCCTGAACACTCAAAGATTCAAGAAAGCAATTGAAACTTATTCCTTCATGCCTATTTTGGCACAGTTTAGCATCAACTACTTTGGCTTTTCCGATGACAATTAGTATGGAAAATTGGCCTCCCGTTAAGAGACTTATAAACATCATCCCACATTTAATCAACTGCCTCCTTCATTTCCGATTCCAGAACACAGGCAGCGTGAGTCCAAAAGCTAGCTAATTTACCTACTAATCCACTGATTAACAGAGAGTTGTATTAACTGTAATGTAAATGATAGGGCGCAAATTTTTTTAGGAACTCAGCGTGGAGGGGAAACACTCCAAGTCGGCTTCTAAATGAAGCGAGGGAGAGTAATTCGATTAAAGGAAACACACTTCGGCACGTGTTAAGTCTTTCTACTGGAGACTTAAAGCAGTATTCAATTACCTGCTCAATCAAGCCCAATTTACTGCTAGAGTGGAAGGAAAACATACAGACTGTAGTGGGATTGAACCTCACTTTCCTCACACGGCGAGCAGAGAGGAGGTGTGTGTGTGTGTGTGTGTGAGTGAGAGTCAGAAAAAGTCAGGCTTATAACTAAGGCTACAGTATGATAACAATATTTGGATTTCACTTTAAAATTAAATAAAAATGACTGGCTTATCCACTACATTTTAGAAAAGATGTCCATACACACACTTTGCACATCACTTAAACTGCATATCAGAAACTAAAAGTAGATCTAAAATTATAGTATAAATTATTGCATGTGCGCAATTATTACATAACTAACAATTTAATAATAATAATAATAATAATAATAATAATAATAATAATAATAATAATAATAATAATAATAAACAATAAATAGTTTTAAATGAATTCATAAGAGAACATCACCATAAACAGTGAATATATAAGTGTACACAGTTGCATGTGCAGTTATTAAGTAAAATATGAATTATTGTGGAATTTGTTATACAATGTGTTTTCTGTATTAAGTTGTATTTATATAATAAAAGGCATGTTTAAGTTAAGAAAACCCTTTAGGTTTTATCTGTTGGGAGGGATGCATTTACTGGCTCATAAAACTATGCATATATTGATTTACATAACATGCTGTAAATGGCCAATAATCATGCTATATTGCTCAAGTTCTAGTAATACACAGCAATTTACCACACAAAAAAATAATCACAAAACAATGAATGGAATACAACAAGCTATTAAGAGCAATTTACAGCATTTAGCTATATGTTTACTGGAATTAGTATATACTGTAGGTTAAACTTTTTTCCCTATTGTGCTAATAGAACATAGATTACATTTTGGGCGATATGAGGTATTTCAAAAAATCTGTCTTGATGGAGTAGTATGGATGCCAAGCATACACTGAGCATTTTGCAACATAGGCTCATTGGAAATATATGCTTCAGCTTAATGTTTTTTTTTTTTTTTTTTTTTTTTTGTGAAAAATGTAAAAATGTACATTAAAATAAGTTGAACTGCATTGTCTAGGTAAAATGAATGCTATAAGGGCAGGATGACGCCAACAACTACTGTTCCTTTACACACTAATGATATTTACAGTGACATATTATAGACAGTCTAAGGACTAAACCTAACAAAACTAAATAAACACAACAAAATAACTTGCATTTGCTTTCTATCTCCATATGGACAAGTTCTATGAGTGGTTAGTTTGCTCGGTAGCCATTTTATATGGTGTAGAGTATAGGTCCAGTGAAGTGTGATTCCACAAAAGAGATTAAAGAAATGCAAATTCAAGGTGAAACTATGTGGTTGGAGGGCACTTTTATCTTATTTTGTGATTGAAACGAACAACAAAACATTCCCTAAACAACATATATCAGATTCATATACTGTATCAACATATATGACAACATAAATCAACATAAAAGCAGATATTGCCCTCTTGTGCATTTTTCATCAGACATGTCCAACAAAATGTACCTGGAGAAATGCATTTTAGGTTTTATAATAAAAATAAAATAGATTAAAATGTAGATTTTTTTCAATAATCTTGGGTTGGTAACATACCCTAAACCAGGGATTCCAAAACTTTTCAGCCTGCGACCCCCAAAATAAAATGCCAGTGACTCGCAACCCCCAATATCCTCTGTGGTGGTTAAAAAAACAGAAACCTTGCATGCAATGGCACACACACGCACACACCAATAGACCCAAGTCTATTCTTTGTTTAATTTTTTTGGAATGTATGCGAGTGCTGTAAATGGGCCAGAAAGTTTAACCTGGTTTTATAAAATCAATCTGCTGCATCTGACACTATTGCTGTGTCTTTAATATAATGTAATTAACTCAGGGGTCGCAGTCCAATAGAACTAGTACTATAAGCTACTTTATAGTATAAAGTAACTATAAACAACTATTTTTTTTAGTAGGTTATGGATAAAATATGGTAATTCTTATGGTTAAATAAAAATAAATAGATTTTTGGAAATCACCAGGTGACCCACCCTTCATTGTCCCGCAACCCCTCGGGGGGACCCACCCCCCACTCTGAGAACCACTGCCCTAAACAACATATATCTAATTTTTTAAAATGCAGACATGGCCATCTAGTGTATTTTCCATCCAAAATATCCAACAAAATTCACCTGGAGCAACGCATTTCACATTTCAAAATAAAATGTGTCCTGAGGCACATTCTCCCAATAATCTTGGGTTGTTAACGTACCCTAAGCAACATATATCTGATTTTTTTTTAATGCAGACATTGCCCTCTAGTGGATTTTCCATCCAAAATGTCCAATAAAATGCACATGGAGCAACGCATTTCATGTTTCAAAATAAAATGCTTCCTGAGGCACGTTCTTCCAATGATCTTGTGATAGTAATGTATCCTAAACAACATATATCTGATTTTTTTTAAATGGGGCCATCACCCTTTAGTTTATTTTCCATCCAAAACATCCAACCAAATGTATCTGGAGCAACACATTTCAGGTTTCAAAATAAAATGCATCTTGAGGTTGGTATTTTAAAACTAAAACACCCTATTGTTAACGTAGCCCAAGACTCACTATTGATCTGGAGAAGAGGTGACACTGGTTCAACCATAAGAGCCCTTCATATCTGGAAACAGCTTACTGCCTACTGAGACACAATGGCATTAAGTATAGACAGCATGAGGCATTCTGCGAGCATACCTGTCATTACTGCGGTATGTGTGAGACACTTGGTTAGGTAAGTGGGCAGCGAAGCTTCAGGCCCCCGCAGCTCAACAGCCCCCCGAACTACCCACCAGGGCCCCGTTTCCATGCCAACACTAGCAGAGAGCCCCAGCAGGACAGGAGACAAACAAGAAGCCACAGGGACGGGAGGTGTGTGTGCCCGCTTGTGCGTGTCAGCCTAGTCCTCTGAGATCCACCTAGCTGACTTCATCCTCTGAAGTTGATGGACAACAACAACAATATCCTTTAGATTGGAAACAGCCGCCAGTCCCTCGAGAAATGGCAGGCCTGGCAACAGTGGCGCGAGTGGCAGTGGCTAAACTCCCTAAGCTCCTCTCTAGACTGGCAATGGCCGTGGTGCTTAATTCCCCACGCTGACCACAGACCTGGCAACAGTCGGTGGACCAGACACAAAGGTGGTCATGGCGGTAGATGCGAACTCCCTGAGCGAGGCGTAAGGCTGGCAAAAGCAGGAGCTGCTAACTCCCTCTGCACTAGCGAAGACCAGCATGAAGCCCTAGGGACGGTAAACATAAAGTAGAAAACCAGCCCTGAGGGGTGAACTGTTACAAACACAAACTGTGTGAAGTTTCAGCTGTGCACATTTAAAGCTCGCAAAGAGTCTAAGCAACTGTTTCAGATACTGTAAAGTTGAACGTTTTTCAGAACTTTTAATTGTAATGAGTTTGGATTGAGTCACGCATTTGCCAGAGGTAAAGTGTGAAGTTTATGGGCATACTTATCACAAATAAAGTCATATTGTGAAAAATAAAATAATAAATAAATCATAACCATGAGATATGAGGTTGCTCTGTCAGATACAAAGCTGTATTTATAAGAATCGAGGTCATGTTGTGAAATATAAAGCTGTAACTGTCAGGGATGGAGTCATAGTGTGATATATAATTTATAATTGTGAGACAATATGAAGTTAAATTGGGAGTCGTGATATGAGATATGAGGTTACAATAAAAAAATATAATTTGTATATTCATTCATTCATTTTCTTGTCGGCTTAGTCCCTTTATTAATCAAGGGTCGCCAACAGTAGAATGAACCACCAACTTATCCAGCATATGTTTATGCCCTTCCAGCCACAACCCAACAATTTTACAATTTTACTCAATAAATGTATTGATAATATCCACATTTTTTTCTTTATTTGAAGTTTAAATGAACTTAAACGATTCAAAAGAGCAACAAATATTTATTTGGGCCCCAACTACAAAAACAATTTTAAAACTTTTTTAAATACTAATTTTAGTATTAGTTTTGCTTAGGTTGCAAACTAATTAGATCATGTATAAATATCATTACAACTATATTGTATAAATATTACTATAACCATAGGCCTACATCATCCTCATCATGCATTCTTTTTTTTTCGGCATAGTCCCTTTATTACTCAGTGGTCACCACAGCGGAATGAACCTACTTATCTAGTATATGTTTTACACAATGTATGCCCTTACACCTGCAACCCATCACTGGGAAACAACCATACACACTCATTCACATGCATACACTACGGACAATTTATTCATTCATTCATTCATTTTCTTGTTGGCTTAGTCCCTTTATTAATCCAGGGGTCGCCACAGCGGAATGAACCGCCAACTTATCCAGCAAGTTTTTACACAGCGGATGCCCTTCCAGCCACAACCCATCTCTGGGAAACATCCACACACACATTCAAACACACACTCATACACTACAGACAATTTAGCCTACCCAATTCACCTGTACCGCATGTCTCTGGGCTATGGGGGAAACCGAAGCACCCGGAGGAAACCCACACGAAGGCAGGGAGAACATGCAAACTCCACACAGAAACGCCAACTGAGCCAAGGTTCGAACCAGCGACCCAGTAACCTTCTTGCTGTGAAGCGACAGCACTACCTACTGCGCCACTGCCTCGCCACTTCGGACAATTTAGCTTACCCAATTCACCCATAGCGAATGTCTTTAGACTATGAAGGAAACCAGAGCACCCAGAGCACACGAACATGGGGAGAACATGCAAACTCCACACAGAAATGCCAACTGACTCAGCCGAGGATCAAACTAGCAACCTTCTTGCTGTGAGGCGACAATGCTACCCACTGTGCCACCGTGCCACCAAATAGTAAGGATAATAAAGCAATACCTTGTGAGATGTAAAATAAAAAAATAATAAAAAACACAATTACTTATTTTTTGTCTCTCTCTGAGGCAAAAAACGGGCTTCCATAAATAACCTCAGCCTGAACAAGAAGGGGGAAAAGAAATCCAGTGTATTCCTTCACAGTGAGAATCTCTCAGATCCTGCGAAGCGCATAAATAATTCATACCCCATATTTGGTTAATCAAACAAATTAGATAAAAGGACTTCTATTTTCCAATTCAAACACAGAGGAAGAAGAACATTTAAAACTTCTTTTCCTATGTGAGCAAGAGGAGGATGGTACGCCATACTAATCCATACACTACTTATCCAGTTACAGTACATCCAGAGACCTTCACGGACTCAAATCTCAAATTCCCCCATTCGGACTGCCGGAACTCAGAGCCATTTAAAGGTCCAGACCCATATATCAGAGCCACAGTGATTCTGGTTACCAAAGCTAGGCCGCAGAAACACAATACTAAGATTTCCCTGATCAAATACGATTACGCCGTTTAGGAAAGCCTAACATCGGCTTCAAAACCGGAATGACACAGTGGCACGGAAGCAGGGAGGAAAAGTGTGGTTACAGCTCTGCGGAAGGAGAAAGAGTATACGAGGGCTGGAAAAAAGCGAAAGAGAGAGCCGGGATAAAAAATCAATGCATGCGAGAGAATGGTGAGATAATTAAGGAAGTAAAGCACCGGACGAGAGAAAGAATGACTAAATTCAATCTGTCCTTACATGACTCCACATCGCATTCGCTAATTAGATGAGTTACGTCTTAATGTCAGTAGCCATTAAACACAATGGCAGTGTTCCCAGGATCCTTTGCTCTTTTTACAAACCGCTCTATTTGGTTATCTGCGACTGAGAATTGTATAGCCTCAATGTTTTGGCATTGTCAATAAAGGCATAGCATGGGATGTTAGCGATGTCCTGTGCGCTCACTCTGAGGTGTGTGTGTGTGTGTGTTTGGCAGGCCCTTTGTAGGCTGTGTGCTCAATTACACGCTGACATAACGGGGATGTACAATTACAGCGTGACACTGCGTTCACTGTACTGCACCTGTCAGACAGCCTGGCAAGGGACGACCCAGGGATCCTTAGATGATGAAGAGGCAGGGGTGGCCGCACACACACACACATACACGCACAATTGCACACATACACACACACACACACGTTGCTTGTACATACTCTAGTGCCTTTATACTTCCACATTCACAGTCCCATTTTCCATGGCCTCTCTCTCTCTCTCTCTCTCTCTCTCTCTCTCTCTCTCTCTCTCTCTCTGCTGTCGTTCTCTCGTAGCAAGAGAACTGCAGTGCTCAGCACTCTAGTCATTGTTGTGATTCAGTAGTGGAGCTCCTGTCTGCCAGCTCTGCTCCAATTTACAACAGCGGCCCACAATGCACTGCTCTGGGCGATGCAAGAAAGCTACCACACCTCTCTCTCTCTCTCTAGTCTCAGGACTCAATCTCTCGCTCACTATAGCAGACCATCGTCAAATAAGCAGAAATAAACAAGCTGCACTCCTGAAATAAACCCCATCCATGAATCTTGTCTCGCTGTCTCCTTCCTCTCCTCCCTCTCTATATCCGCCGGTTCCACCCAGCACTAAAAGGTGAAGTGAGTTTACTTTCTGCAGTCCTGCAGACTCCAATTGGAAATTAAAACATATAGAAATAAATAATATCATTTGAATATGTCTTAAGTTGCATGGTAATATTTGTAGAAATAGCCAGCATTACATTGTTTGAGTCAGCATTATTGATTTTCTTTTATGAATAAAAAAAAATAAATCATTGGGTAAGGATCAAGTAATGATCATGTTTCATGAAGAAATGTTGTGCATTTTATATCTTACATGACAAAACATCATTTTTGATTAGTAATTTACATGGCTGAGAACTTGATTTGAACAACTTTTAAAGGCAGTTTTATCAATATTTAAAAAAAATTAAACCCTCAGATTCCATATATAACTTGGCCAAAAATTGTTCTATTCTAAAATAAAAAATACATACATCATATGAAGTTATATTCAATTTATAAGAAAAAAATATATATTTGTAGTTCAGTGTAAAAAAAAAAATGCTCACTTCAAGAATTGCTAGCAAAAGTTATATATATATATATATATATATACACATAATAATGTTAATAATAATAATAATAATAATAATAATAATAATAATAATAATTGTAGTAGTAGGAATAATAATAAAAAATATATTTATAATAAATATAACTATTATAAATAAATAAATAAATAAATAAATAAATAAATAAATAAATAAATATTTTATTTTTCAGTCGAGTCAATTATACAATAAATCAATCAATCTTCATATTTTGTGTCAATCAATCAGTCAATCAATCAATCAATCAATCAATTCATAATACTATATGTATATTTATATTCTAAATTTACATTGCACTGTAAAAAAAAGAAAATAATAATAATAATAATAATAAATTAAATAAATAAATTATTAAATTAATTATATATTATTTATTATGATTATTATTTTTTATAATTATAATAAATAAATTAGATATTTATGTATGTATATATATATATATATATATATATATATATATATATATATATATATATATATATATATATATATATATATATATATACATACATATATATATATATATATATATATATATATATATATATACATATATATATATATATATATATATATATATATATATATATATATATATATATATATATATATATATATATTATATACATATTATATATATTATAAATGTAAATATTATAAATATATAAAAAATAAATAATAAATGCATAAACAGAAAATTATAATAAATATAAACATATTATAAATAAATAAATTAATTAATTTTTTTTAGTAGTCAATTATACATTAAATCCATCCATTTTAATTCATTGAATCGATTAATCAATCAATCAAATCCTAATACTCTACATGTATTAAACTAAGATTTAGTCCTGCAACTCCTGCATTATAGACTGACATTTATTGTTCACAAGGGCTAATATCTAGCTCAGCCACTGCAGTCCTCATGTGCTGTTTTTTAGTTACAAAAAAAAAAAAGCACTGAGAGTCTCTGGCGAAGGCACTAACAATCTGGTCTACATCCATTGTTAGCTGTGAGAGCGGGACAGGGACGAGGATTGGGACAGGACGCTGCAGTGGCTGTAAGCAGAGAAAGAGAGCAGGGCTCTGTGGGGGAGATCACCCACTTTCCCTACGCGCAAGCCTTTCATCTAAGCTGCTATAGCAAAACAGCACAGCTAATTAAGAAGAACTAAGGAATGTCCAAAACAGACACACGCACACACGTATGCATCACTGCCTATTTTTTTTCCTCTCTCGTGGGGACGAGAGGATAAATTCAGCATTGGAAACAAGTGCTCAGCATTACTTCAAAATCTAAGCATAGCTCTGTGTGTAAGAGAGAGAGAGAGTGAGAAAGAGAGAGATAAAGAGAGACCCAGCTGTGGTCCACTGCTGCACACTTTATTATATAATTTGTGGAGGCATTAGATCTACTTCCATAGTCCACTGGGCTTTCACAAGCTTCCCACAATTCCAATTAAACTGTGTGCGTGTATGTATGAATGTGCAGGTTTTTACCGCACAGTACGTCAAATCTAAATGTTATTGTGACTTTGTTTCTCATAACTGCATCTTCAACATTAAAACATGTGACTTTATCTGTGTCTTTAATCTCTATTCTTATGTAATCGGGATGTATCCTAAAGGGAAAGTAAACCCAAAAATGAAAACGACCTCATTGTGTACTCTTCCTCGTGTGGTTTTAAACATTTATGCACTTCTTTGTTCTGTTGAACACAAAAGAAGATATTTTGAAGAATGCTGGTTGCATCGACCTCCATAGAAAATCCATAGGGGGAAAATAACTGTGATAGTCTATGGAGAACCAGCATTTTTCAAAGTATCTTCTTTTGTGTTCAACAGAAAAAAGAAACTCAAATAGGAGTGAGTAAATGATGGCAGATTTTTATTTTTATTTTTTTGGGTAAACTATCCATTTAAAGTTTCTTGTGGTTGTGACATACAATTACGTCTTCTCATGATGTGACACTTTCATTACAAATCACAATTATAGTTCTCTCAATGGCAGCTTAATGTTATGTTAAATTGTTTTCACAAGTTTATTTCTGAACATTTTGACTTTATCGTGTGATTGTATCTGTACTCTTTCAACATTATATCTTAAAATCATTGCAAAAGTTGTTATCTTATGATGTGAGTTTAGATGCAAATCTCTAAATGTCATCTAAATTTGTCTTTTAAAATTAGCATGTTTCTCAGACTCTAGTGTTTAGGTTCAATAATTTCACATGTATGTTTATGAATATGGTATTTCCATTAGTTGTAAAGTGAAAAACTGTACATAAACACAGGAAGTTGAGAAAAATTTAAATGAAATTTCAAATGGCATTTAAAGGTTTTTGCATCTGAACTCTTCAGGTCTTTTTGGTAATAAATATATGCACTCTCAGAAATAATGGAACAAAATCTGTTACTGAGGCAGTACACTCAAAAAAACTAACAAACCAACAAACAAAAAAACTTATTGGATGACCTCAATTTAATTGAGGGCAAGATTTCCATCCAATAAATGTATTTTTATTTAACTTAAACTCAAATGTCTTATAATATCATGTATGTATATCATGTGTTGTGCATTGCAAAGTCTCTTAGTTTTATTTGAAGCTATCCTAAATGAACTAAAAGAGCCATTTTAAGTATATTTTATGAGTTTTACATACAGTCGATTGAGACTGATCTCAGAACAAATTTTAGGACAGTTATTGTTCACTGAGCAAAGCAATAAACTGCATTTTTTGCTAATTAAGCTGCCAACAGCCAAAGCATGGGTGCTTCTGCAAGGTGGTAATCTTAAAATTCAAGGCGTTACATGAAACTCTTCTAAAACTTCAAAAGATTAAACTCTAGCAAGTCTTTCTATTAACTTTAAACACACAAGATTACTTTTATTGTCAACATTTCTCTCTAAATTTAATCCCATGCAAAGCATGCTGGGAACTACAAATCCCCTTACCAGGTACACAGAAAAAAGTGTTGCATGCAGAACTGTTGCAAACAATTTATTTGTGTTGAATTTAAACAAACAAATTAAGTTTATTAATGTTCAACTTAATTTGTTTGTTTAAATTCAACACAGATAAATTGTTTACAACCACCTTACGTAAAAAAAATTGAGTAAATGCAAGGAGTCATCTCTGAATAATTTTTTTCAGTGTAGTTAGACCAACAGAATTCCTTCATGTTGTTCTAACACAAAATGCTTAAGTTAACTTACTGGTTTACAGATTTAAGTGGACTGAACATAAAACAAATAAATTGGCCAAATAAATTGCAAGAATTGTGTTGTTTCAGTTAAACAGGTAGTTTGAACAAGCAGCAGTAATCATTTTTGTTGAGTGTATCGGGTTCTTAAAGGTAAATATTTATACCTAAAATGTACAAATGTGTACCTTATAGTAGCTTAAAGGTACAAACGTGTACCCTAAAGGTATGAATGTCCACCTGTATGGTAAAAAAGTGTACCTTTTGGTACCATCCTAATGACAGATTTTATACCTTTATTATTGAGTGTGTACATATACTTTTCTCAAAACGTGACTTTATAGCACAGCAATTGCAATTTTCTACTTATTACAGATTCATATGTCAATGAATTTCATATTTATGTAATTCATTATTATGATTTCACAAGTGATAATTCACATTCACAGCCCACAATGTGACTGTTTTCGGTATTTCTTCATCTCATAAAATGTGATTGTCAATATTGTTTCTAATAATCCTAACAGAACATTATAATCTGACTTTTTTTCTTTCAGCTGAAACTTCATTCATTCATTCATTCATTCATTCATTCATTCATTCATTCATTCATTCATTCATTCATTTAATTTCCTTTCCAGGGGTTGCCACAGCAGAATGAACTGCCAACTTATCCAGCATATGTTTTACACAGCAAATGCCCTTCCAGCCGCAAGCCAGTACTGGGAAGCCCATACACACTTTGAACTGCGGGGGAAACCAAAGCACTCGGAGGAAACCCACACCAACAAAGGTAGAACATACAAACTTTACACAGAAATACCAACTGACCCAGCCAGGGCACGAACCAGCAACCATCTTGCTGTGAGGTTACAGTGCTAACCACCGAGCCACTGTGTCACCCTTGAAACTACATGCTTATATTTATTCTTTTAATACAAACAGGTATACAAACACAAGTCCTTGTCTCAGTATAAAACACTAAACTTCAATGGAAAGTCCCCATCGTGACACAGAAACGCAGCAGTGTATGTATGTGTGCTGAGGTTGAGCAGGACGAGATGACCCACTGCCTGAATACATTGTGGTTGCTCATTTTAGCGAGGACCTCAAGCTGGCCCACGAGCGCCTGTCAGAACTCAGTCATGACTGATAATCACAGTCACACTCATCCACAATGAATGGGGGAATCGCAGAGAGACGACGCTGAGGAGGAGGTCGAGCGCAAAGAAAGACTTTTAAAAAACTAATCTCATTGTGTAAACATGAAGAGCATTATGGTGGGAAAACTACTGAGTGGGAACCGGAAGTAACAGAGACGACATTTCCAGAACATCCAAGCGCATCTGCTTTTGATTAGTTTACACACACCCGTTCTCTTTAACTCCGTTCACCCATCCATACCGAGGTTTAACATTCAGAGGGCGGTCAGCGAGTCGCCTCAGAGACCGTCTTGATAAAACGAGAAGACAGTGGTAAACACTCAAGCATACTTTCAGCCCAAACCATGATTTCTCATTCCTTGCCGTCTATATATCCTCTCCAGCCTTTTAATTAGCGTTTCCATAACACCCTCGCCACACAAACAAAACTGTTTTCGCGCTTCAAGTAGAAAGGTGCATATTTCTGCCGCCATAAAATGATTTGATCAATTAGACATGTTTTGCGGTGCGGCACGAGATTGCGCTAGCCTTTCTGTGTTTAGCTATGTTCACTTTTTTCATTTTACGGTTAGCTGTGCGGCATTAAATAAATATGAGTGGAATTGTGGGCTGTGGGAGGAGTGATTCAGAATCTCTGGTGTCTACATGATAGTATAAAGTATGTAATTAAAGGATGTGCATGACAGAGATAATCATGTATGCTTAACCCCAGTCTGCACGAATCAAGGTTTAGCATTTAATATAAATGCTTTACACGTTACTTTTCGTTTCTATTTAAAAATATGTGGGCCTGAGACTGAATTCCCTGTCTCTGGAATCATCTAAAAGGGTTGCATTTGGGTGTAATTTATGTTTACCATTGAAGAATGTCTGAGCAAATTTTCAGCGGTGGAAATGTGGTTAGTTAGAATCATTAAAAACAACTCTCTCTCCTACTCGCTCTCTCTCTTTTATGAGTGTACATGCGGTTCACTGCATCGGAACGTCAAAACTATTTTCCTGTTTTCCAGCTTAAAGAAGTGGCCTGATTGAATGGTACGGGACAGATTGGATGTTGCCGTTATGGAGATGGCTTGTTTGCTCATTTGAGACGAATGATTGCCTTCATTTCCCCTGATATGGGCGTGATGGCGGGAGAACGGCAGCCTATTTGCTCTCCTAAACGAGGGCGTAATGGACGCTTTGTGCAACGTTAGAGCGCTCGGCGGCAGCCTTTTGAGAGGCTCTTGAGAAATGAACCCTGACAACTGCACAGATGTTCAAAAGGCCTTTCTTCTGCCGAGACCGTTCGGTTGTTTTTTGTTTGTTTGTCTGCTTGTTTGTGGAAGCCATTACCAGTTGGCTGATATGAACGCTCAGGATTGTCTTTTAGGCAAGAGATGAGAGAGAGGAATTCAAATAGATCCATAACTGCTCATAAATACTCCGGCACCACGGAAGACATCAAACCCGTTCCCCGGCTTTTACCGAGTAATCACTTTGCGCTTTTTGAGCTCCTCTCATCTTTTCCATCTCGGCTCATTCCGCCAAATTATTCTCCAAAACATTTCACCTCTATCCCCTGCTTCTCCGTATCTTTTTCTCTCCATTGTCTCTCCTACTCTTCCCAGAGAAGACCCACAGACCCATCCATTTCTATTAGGCAGGGGAAATGAGCACATTAGGGGAGAGAAGGGGGTGTCGGGCGGAAATGCCCCCCCTTGGGACGCTGAGCTGGGGTAATGGAATTACACTCCATTATCAGACGGAGATGATTCCATTTAGCTGGAGAGGAGCGAGCTGCGGTGGAGAGATGGAGTAAGAGCGAGCGATGGAGAGAGAGAGAGAGAGTTCAGTCCATTTCGCTTCATCTAAGCTAATCTTAGCTAAACAACAGCAACCATTTCTCCAGGGCCAAACTTCCATGGGCTCACTCGGATCCATGGCCTGTGCAGTGCTTCTCAAATGGTTTCATTTCAGGGCGGGATACCTGATGAGGACTTGCATAGCTTGGTTAAAAGAACTCCCATCACTGCCTTGTTATTGATCACTAAATATGAAACAGTTTTCAGTAATCTAAACACATCTGTAATAAAGTATATACGTTATATAAATTAATGTTGCTTTCAGAATTGCATTAAGGGACTGTCTGCTCTGTAGAATCTACAGTATCTTACTGTAAATCAATAACAGCTAAATAATGTATATACATTTACAGCAACTTTTACTGTATATTGCTGTATATGTGTTTACAGAATTGTATGTACATCTTTACTGTAAAATATACAGTAATTTTTCAACTTTGGCTCATTCTGAAAGCGTACCGCCACATACATTTGTGGAGAATGCTAAATATGTCCCAGGAGCCTGCTGTTCTTGCATAAATTGTCCAGAGGCCACTGTCAACTGACTGACTGATAGACTGATCCACCCTCCTCCATCCCTAAACCCAACCAATAGTGTTTTCAAAAGCATTGATTGACCTGCCCACTTGCTTCCCTAAACCCAACCGACAGTTTTAAAAAGCAATCCAGAAAAAGAAACGGACTTTTACCATTTTTTTTTTTTTTTGATTTTACAACATTCTCACCCTGTTATTTACTCATTTATTAATTTTTCTGGCTTCTGCTTTTGTTTTTGCCAGACTCGAACCCCCTCGTCATGGTCAGCTGCTCACTGTGTCTCAAGTCCGCTGGAGTACATGTCGAGCCACTAAACAAATTAGTAACAGTGGGAAAGTTGTCCACATGGAGGTAAGCAGTCAGCTGCAAGTGTGAAATGGAATGGCATCATACTGTCCTGTAGCATTTATTTAAAAGACAAAATGCAGCCATACGTTCCTCTGGCTACATAATTTGCAGTCTCCAGAAATGTTTATAGGGCTACTTTTTCAGAATGATCCTTTGTTTTAATTTTCACAAAGCAATTTTAGAATAAAGTAATATACTAGATAACTGTCCTACAGTAAAATTCATTTCATTCATTTTCCTTCAGCTATTTCAGAGGTCACCACGGCGGAATAAACCGCCAACTATTCCAGCATATGTTTTACACAGCAGATGCTCTTCAAGCTGCAACCCAGTACCCATACACTCTCGCATTCATACACACACACTCATACACTACGGCCAATGTAGTTTATTCAATTCACCTATACTGCATAACTTTGGACTGGAGCACCCAAAGGAAACCCACGCCAACACGGGAGGAACATGTAAACTCCACACAGAAATGCCAAGTGGTCCAGCTGGGACTCGAACCAGCAACCTTTTTGCTATAAAGCAACAGTGCAAGCCATTAAGCCACTAAAATACAGTTCATATTACAGTTAAATACTGTAATTTACAAAAAAAACCCCAAAAAAAACATTAACAATGAAATTTACATAAGCTACCAAGGCAGCATATTGTTTAACATGACTAAACGTATCACTACAAAAAGAAAGAAAAAGATGCCATAATGTATTTAAAAAGCGCAAATAAATGGAGAAAACCCATACATCAAACACTAGAAAGTATCATCTGTTTGTTTGTTTGATTGTTTACTACTAAAAATAAAACTTTTAATATTCTATAGTTATTTTCCATGCTCATCTCAAACTGTAAAAATATGCAAGCGTTTTGACTTTGGACTTACTTTTTCATTTGCATACAGCTTATGTATTTCTGACCTATCAGAGACGATGTGGTTCAACAGTCCATAACCACAGCAATAAAAAAATAAACTTTCTAACTTCACGAAACTGCTAAAAAGAACTTTCACCCTGCTTTCAAACACCGCCTTATTAACAAATAAATAATTGCTTCATAGAAGTAGTACAAAAGTACAACACACAGTAATATCCCTCAACACAAAGTTCAACTAGCGAAAGCATATTAAAACTGCAACTACTGTCAGTGTTTTAATGAGGTCAAAAGTGTACATTATACTGTTAATTTTCTCATAAACAGCGCTGTTAGCAGAAGTGATGATTTGCGGTTTCAGGAGTAAAGCCGAACTCATCAGAGACGACGTGTACTTCAGCAAAGACAACCTGCTTCATGTCTTTTACAGCAACTGGATATTTTTTAGACACTTTTGCCAAGTCATCCCCCTCTAGATATACTTAGCTTCTGTCTCTTTTCAGAACAACGAGAGAAAGAATAAAGGCAGGACGAGAGTAAAAGTGAGAAGAGGCTTCGTGTAGTTAGTTAGTAGGGTTTGTGGAGGAGAGAAGAACCGGGTACAGTCTGTTCTGACACCTATTGGCTCTTATGCAAAAGCGTGCCGTTGGAAACATGAAGTTGGCTCTTTTTTTATTCTCCTTCCTTCTTCCTCGCGTATAATAAAAAGAGATTTTCTGAGTAGATCACGCAGATTCGGGAAATATCACATCTTGTTTGACAGGAATATTTACTCAGTGCAACATGGTTTCATCTGACAATATTCTTCAAATGAATTATGCAAAGGTGAACTGTGTTTTTCCTGAACAAGTAGTGCTACAAATCAGAATGGAATGAATAAATGAATAATTATTAATTAAACTAACTAACTAACTAACTAAGTAAGTAACTAACTAACTAACTAACTAACTAACTAACTAAATAAATAAATAAATAAATAAATAAATAAAATGTTTACAATCATTGTGTATTTATTTTTTTTATTTATTTTTATGTATTTATCAATCAAAATTGAATAAATTAATTAATAATTAATAAATAATTAAGGTAACTAGCTAACTAACTAACTTAATAAATACATAAATAAATAAAAAAATAAATATTTAAATGTTTATGATCATTGTGCATTTATTTCTTTATTTTATTTATATATTTATTTCTTTATTTATTTGTTGATTTATTTATTTGTTGATTTATTTATTTAAATATTTTGTTAGAATAGAACGAATTAATAATTAATAATTAAGCAAACTAAATAACTAAATAAATAAAAGAATAAAATATTAAATAAAGAAATAAAGAAATAAATAATAAAAAAATATAATAAATAAATGTTTACGATCATTGTATTTA